>NW_021319645.1:383845-512010 GCF_001605985.2 Dendrobium catenatum | reverse complement strand
AGACTACTTGAGAACTACTATTTTTTTTAACCACCATTTCAATTTAAGTTCATTTAAATATTCCCTCCTTATAATCCTCCATAATTTCAAAATTAAAAATTCAAAGATTCAAAAATTTTAATATTTATGGATTTAAATTTCAATTACAATTACAATCATAAATAGCACATAGTCTTTTATACCTCTTAACACACAAAAAAGAAAAATGATGCTTAAGTCACAAGAAAAAAAAAAATCTACTTAAGTGCTTTCTTTGAGCTTGTTATCCTAGGTCCTTGTATTTTCTTCTTTGATGTTGCATTTTGTGAGCTATTGGGTGTTTGAAGAGTTGGGATGCACACAACCCAAACACAACCACAAAAATTGAATACATGAAACTGGATGGATGTTTTTTCATAGTCATCAAAGTGTATTTTATGATAGTATCCAAAAAAAGATGTCTAAGAATATCATCACTAAGTCAACAAGCAAGTTAATCATAGGGAGTGGGTAACTTTCCTTTGGGTGTGTCGAGCTATGATTCATTAAGTCAACACACATCCTCCACTTGCCAGTGACCTTCTGAACCATCATAAAATTAGAAATTCTATCAGTATGTTGTAACTCCCTAATGAAATTAGCATCTTCTTCAGTTAGCATAATGGCTATCTTTTTAATTTTTTATTTTATGGGCTTGGCATCTCTTCTCATATTAAGTTTGTGATGGGTAGCTTCTTCGTTAATGTATGGCATCTCGGCTCTATCCACACAATGACATCAAGATTATCCCTAAAAACTTGGATAAGCTCGCCTTCATGCCTTGAGCTAAATGAGGTGCTTATTCTCAACATTCTCTCAGGCTCACCATTTATAGCCAGAACCTCCTCAATTGCTTCTATAATATCTAGCCCTAATCCTCATTCAACATATAGGTGTAATACCTCCTATAGGGAGGTACCTTCCCTACTGCTTTCAGGTAACATGCTTGAGATTGTATGAGGTCACCCCTCATAGTGATCTCTCAATCACCTAGCGGGGAGTTGACTGCTACATGATAGGTTGAGATGACCACGTTAAAGGAATTCAGGAGTGATCTCTCAAAGATGGCATTATACATGGTTGGTGTGTTCTATGATTATGAAATTTGTCATTACAGTTTACTGCTAGTCACCTTCACCCAAGGTGATCAGTAGGGCTATTACTCCTATATCCTTGTGCTCTCTTAATAAGACATAAAGAGGGCTTAAAATAGGGGTGAGTTGAGAGACAAGAAGATTTATTTTATCAAAAAGATTTTAAAATGATGTTAAGTGAATTCTTATGTCAATCAATACACTGCCAACTTGGTAAGTGACGGCCAAAGTCATGACAACCACTGCATCATTCTAGGGGTTCTCATTGGAGGGCCTATTTGTTTCACAAAATGTGATTGGGTGATGTCATTTGTTAGCACCCACAAGGTGGTGGAAGTTAACTTCACTAATCAAGGCCTTTTGGGGTTACTCACCATGGAAGACTCAGATAATTCGCCTCTCATGATGATGCTCACTAGTCCAACAATTTAAATAGAATAAGCAGAAATTGGCTCATTTCCATTGGGGCCTTTTCTGGGAACCAACCAAAGTCAACAAGTACAAACTCCTTTAGTTTACCTACCTTGATTGAATCCTCGAAGAGTCCATGGAGGTGTTAATATTCTATGGTGTTGTGGTCATGATTTTTGAGAAAAGGCACAACACATTGACATGTCACTAGTGTGTGCTCTCACCTTCATAAGCACTAGGCGCTTAAAAAACTATTTATTCTGGATGGCCTTACTAGCTCAACCATGGCCTCTTGGAAAAGAGTGATTGTAGGATAATTGGGAGTATGGTGCATGCATCCTCACTAATAGAGGCAAGTGGCGTGAGGTGGCTCCTCCATCCTCGATGTAGATGGTTTGATAATTCTAAGCATCATCTCCTATAGGGGTAACCTTTAGTGTCTGGGTGATGACAATCATGTGGTGTCAAGGGCATCCTATCAGTTTGTTGGTCCCTTGAGTGAATTCTATCTCATTCCTTACCGCACAATTAGTCTTTCTTAGTAGTGAATTCTCTAGGGCGAGTGGATATGAAAGACTTTACCATTCGATTGTATTCCTTAGCATTTATGTGGTTTTTAGCTAGTTCAAAAAACATAGCAACTGTCTTTAGCTACTATAAGCCTAATGCTTAATAGAATGAACCCTTTCTTAATCCTTACATCATAGCATATTGGTCAATAACTAGTTCTAGGTCTCTCACCTCAGGTGTCTCCCTCTGAAACTTGGCAATGAAGTTTCATGATGACTCATCGGGCTCTTGTTGCATCTTGAAGAGGGCTTGCAAGCTTGTATGAGACTTTGGGCGCTTTGTAAATTAAATTATAAACTTCTTTATGGACTCTGCAAAAGAGATGATCACTCCTACCAACAGGAAAGCAAACCACATCAGTGTTAACTCTTTGAGAGTTGTGAAAAAAAGCTAACACTTAGATGGTGAAAAGCCTTCAACAGAAAACAACCAAGTCAGAAGATCATGCTAGAGTACTCTCTTAAGTGCGTGCCTGGGTAACCCTACTAAGGCATCTTTAATCATTTTAGTCAATCTTTCTTGAATCTCCAAAATATTATGACATGTGATATAGTTTGAGGCGTCCATTTCACTGACGATTAGGGGTTGAGTTGTTTGTCGAGTTGTGTCTGTCTTCTTCTCACAAGCATCAATCTATGCTCAACACATTTATTAGAACATAGGATCCAAATTCATCAAGATGATATCCATTGTTACTAGCAAACAAACTCAAAAGACTTGACATGAAAACCCAGTGTGTATGGAATGAAGAAAGATTTTGGGAACTAAAATATTTCACTAGCTCAATAAGACATGTGTGATGTGATAAAAAAATTCAAAATGTGTCTCTTTACCCATTATTTAAAAGGAGTATGAGGACTACAAAAAATGCTACGCCAAAAAAGCTAAAAAATGCAATTATAAATAAGGCTCGTTACATATTACTACGGATAAGTGTCTCAATCAAATACGCACTTCATGTGATCACTATTCTTCAGCTCAACTCTACAATCTTATATCTAGTTTCCTTATGTTGGTATTCATGGGCAAGTCAATGAAGGTGAGTCCTCAAATGGTTGAGCTGAATTTTTGATGACCGCTTGGGTTTGGCTTCTTAAAGCAACTTTTTAGTACAAAAGTTAAAATTTTTGTACTTAAAAGTTGCTTTAAGAAGCAATAAAAAGCCGTCCAAAATGAAACCTAAATAAAAATGGAACAAGCAACAACCACGAGCATCCCAAATAGCATCAGAGAAAATATCATGGATAAACAAAGAACATTCAATCATTTAAATAAATGAAACAAACGATCAAACATGAATAAAGAGAAATTCTGGTGCTTTCCTCCAGTATCCATTAATATACATATGAAAAAATTTATTTGATCCTTCACAAATCACTATGCTTAACTCCCTTTCCACTGGACAAACATTAACTAGAATACAACAAAAAAGGTTCAAGAAGATTCTTTTAAGAGCCTGATCTGTTTCTCAAAGCCTTCGAACCTTCAGGATTCTGCTGGTGTAGATTTTAGGCAGCAACACCATTTATTCTGCAGTAAAGAAGATTTTTATATATATGAGCCCAAGTTCTTATTAAAATAAAAAGGTAACTTGAATTGTCCCGTTTTTTATTTTATTTTATTCTATTTAAAATATAGAGAATTAAACAATGTCGTTGTCAGGTCCCAAATCCTTGATAAGAAAAATAAAAGATTATGTTAAGTAGTCGACAACCAGTGTAAAATTTGTTGAATAACGAAAAAAAAACCTACGTAGTGAAATAAAGGTTTTTTTTTTTTAAATTTTTTTGGATAAAGGCTTGTTGTAGTTGTAGTTGTAGAATATGGCAAATGAATGTGTTATGAGCTCATTTGGTTGATGGGGGATAGAAGATATGTTCTAAAAATATATAAATTTTAGTATTCTCTAATGTTGGCTTTTAACTATATTCAACTAAACAATGACTCAAAATTTTACTTTTTTTAAAATATGGATTCTATGTTCTAGCAACTAAGGTTTCGTTTGAGACAGCTTTCTCATAGCTTCTTAAAACAGCTTTCTAGTACAAAAATTTTAATTTTTATACTAAAAAGTTGTTTTAAGCAACACTAAAAAAATCATCCCAAACGAATCCTAAATGAGCTTGGAGAAAAGAGCTAGACGTGCATTAACATAAAAGAAATGGGCAACTCACTGAGTGAGACTTGGCGGCGGCATGAGTGGTTCCATGTTTATCAGACACTTCCTTGGAGGGAGAGTTGGATCCTTGAATGTTGCTTCCAGTCTTGCGCTCATCCCTGGCTTTGTTGAATATTACAGTGAAGCTCTCTGCAGAAGCAGGGTCGTTGACATCCCATTCACCAAACTTGGGTAAGGGTTGGCCTGAGTCCTGTTGGGAAAAAAATATCAGTTTTTTAACACAGCAAATTGAATGGTTAAATCCGAATATAATGAATATGACAAAGGGGAAAAATGTTCAAAACATCAACTTAAGCTTTGTTTGGAATGACTTTCTTATTGCTCTTAAAGCAGCTTTTTAGTATAAAAATTTTTAAGAAGCAGTAACAAAGACGTCTCAAACGAAGTCTTAGAGATTTATCAGGAGATGTTTGAGCACTTGAAAATGCATATTAAAGAGGCAACACATATGTTGACAAACTTGGTTGACTGCAAGTGTGATATCATGACGGACAGTTTGGCATTGTAAAGAACCGACGATGTGCCAGTGCAATACAAGATCAACAAATTGTTCATTCGGTTGGTCTATCACAGGCTGTTTGATGGAGCTTGGTGTGAGTACAGCTTTACAATTTCTCATTCCAAAGTGCTTGAGAATGATTTATATACAGAAATTTTCATTAAGATGAATCCCATATTCAGTAGAATTTATGTATAGAGCAAAATGAGAGATTGATAGAGACTAATAAAGAATCTGATATTCATACTTTCATGAATTATGAAAAGAGATCATTGAAATCAAGTTCTGAAACAAAAAATATTGAAATGCAACTAGCATTGGGTTAAAGTCCCTATGATGAAATGCTCTATGGATCATTTCCTACATAAAAAAAAAAAAAAAAAATAAAAAAAAAAAAAAAAAAAAAGTAATATGGATCGGCTCTTAGACATGTATTATCATGAGGAGAATTCCTCTACTTCCAAGAGAAATGAAAGCAACTACGAAGGACGTCGAGAAGCACAAAAATGTTTGTTTGAGAAGAATTGCACTCTAACATCTCTGAAGATTGTAACAAATCTAAATTTAGAGTTGAATATAACAAAAGAAAACTAAGGAGATATTCTCAAGACAATTTTGGAATGGTGAGACCTATGCTTTAAAGATCACAAGCACATCAATGAAGATATTGAGGTTGGTAGATTGTGACAAGAGGCCTCCCATTGCAATATTTATGATACAATTAGCAGTGCATTTGAATGAGAATTAAATAAGTACAAGTAAGTTTTTCATATCATTAAAGAAAAATGGAGGTGCCAAACTTGGTCAATCATTTCATTAAGATAGCTATTATAATAACCTAAAGTAATTTGATAGGAATAAATCTAAATTATAGGCAGATGGATAATTAATGGGGTATATGTAACTATTGGTAGGTTAGTGGGAAACCCAAAGGAAAGAATGGTCATAAATTAAAACTCACTAACGAAGCTTGTCATCCACTAAAAACAGATAAGAAGTCTCCAGGTATATTTTTTAATTTTACTTTCATATAGTGTTAAACTTTATATATATAGATATATTTTTAATGAGACACTATAATTTTAATACAAAGGAATGGAAGGAGATGTATGGCCTATCAACCCTAATTTTACAAAGAATTGGTAATTAAGATTTTAGGCTTAACTTGTAACATTGTTGGCAATGAGAGAAACAAGAGTGTCTTTAAGCAAGTTAATAATTTATTAATTTTAAATACACTAAATGATTCACATATTTTATAATTTTTTTTAATTTCTTTTTTATATATTTAAAAAGAAGAGAAACCAGTTGGATCAAAAGCATTCAAATGACTTAAATGTTTTATCAAGTACAACCAAACTTCAAAAAAAAAAAAAATCAATTTGAGAGATGCATTGCTGCAAATACATTGGATTGCATTGATGAAAATTGTGACTGGAAAATTGAAAAAATGGAAGATACTAGTGAGGAATGTTTTGCTGCTGAAGACCTAACTTAGCAATAATATAAAGAGGCGTCAAGAATAGTTGATTGAAGATGATTTGAAAGATTTAGCAACTTAAACTAAGAAAAGGTTCATCTACAATGAGGACTAATCCATTTTGACCTACATTCACTTCTACTACGTTCAAGAAAGAGAAGATGAAATTGACTCACAAGAAGAAGTTTTTGAAGATCATGAACTTCTAGTTGAAGCAGAAAGATATTATGTGAATGAAAGAGAAGATTATGACTAATGATTTATCTTATGCTTGCTTTATGAAACTTGAGATTTTATGCATTTAACTTTAGATTTTGCTATAAATTAAATGTGTTTATGCAATCAAGAAGTTCTTAACATTTACATCAAATTACTATACTACTTTAATATTTTGCTAATTCCCATGCATAATATAAATTGTTACAGATTTCAACTTCTAGGTTGAATTTTGATGTTTGTCTTCAAATAAGGTATTAACCTCATATTTCTTTTAGAGATAGAAGAGGGAGATAAAGAGTAAGGCATAAGTTTGATTGATAAAATGGGAGTTGCAACAAACACCAATTTGACTGATTTTTTTTCGAGAGTACGGCAACCTTTTCATATAAAATATAATCAACCAAAACATAAAATAAATAAATTAATTAAAGGCATATATCGTGATCTAAATTCATTCAGCCTCCTTTGTCCATTACAATATAGTCCACTCAATTTGATGTCATCCAAATGCAAGATCAACATCTATAAAGTTTATACAACTACTAAATTATTTAATTTCATTATTCCTTATATTTTGAGATTTGTTTTCTTTCAAGCAACAAAATGTCAAAATGCTTCAAAATAAACATCTTAAATTTGTAAAAAACATTTATATAACTTTCTAGTCCAAGCATATCCAATACATTTATAGGTGCTGTATTTTTCAATACCAAATATTCACTGAATTTACTTATGGAAAATGCCTCTCTATAAAAAGGTTCTTATAGCGTAATATATATAGCTGCTCTTTTCTTTTTATGCTTGGGAATGGTAGAAAATCCTTATAATATTCTTTAGTAAGCCTTAGATTTAATTTATGGGCAATCAATAATTTTTTTTGTAGACAATTTTTATATAGAAATCTTATAAAGATATTTATAAATAATTGTTTCCTTTAGTATAAATGGATTCCTTAATCTATGTTTAGAAGCTCTTATTCTTTTATTCTCTTAGTGCATATTTGTCAATGACAAATAACACACCCATAGCACAAAGGTCCTATGGAGCACAATGCATAGCACATGCTAATCAAAACAAAATGCAAAATATTAAAAATTTATCAATAACATACAAGTAAATATACACGAACATTTATGAAAACTACTAAATTAAAAAATAAACTACCACAAACCTAATGAATTAAGCTAGAAAAAAATTATGTTACAAAATCCTAAAAAAAGTTAGATTTGAAAGAAACATTAGGGTAAAAATCTAATTCCATATACAAAACTTAGGCTTGTAGAATTAGAAATTGGAACTTGTAAACTCAATATAAAGAGTTGAATATTTGAACAAGTCTCAAGATAAAAAACCAAGAGCTTGGAATAGATCAAAGAAATTATTACGCTCATTTCATAGCTTTGGTAATATCCAAATGCAACTTTTTTTTACATAAGAAGAATATCAAAAAAGGAAAAGTAAATATTAGAACTCTATAAGTCAGAAATATGTAAAATTCAATCTTCAAATGTAGTAAAGCAAGAACTACACTTCTATCTAGTGCCAAAGTTGTTTTCATTGCTTGTCAATGTCCTCAACTTCACCTTCACCATCATAGACAAAGCTCTCTCATCACCTATCAAAGCTCTAGCCTTCATCTTCACTAATTAAAGACCTCACCGTTGCCATTAGAGTCACACATCAAAACGCTCACCATCCATCAAAATCGAGACATCTCACATGGCTTACAACAAGCAAAGAATGTCTCACATACTTGTGTCAAAGCAAAGACTGTTTCAAGTCCGTATGAAGCCTAGAAAATGCTAACAACATCAAGCCTTTATCCCACTACGTAGGGTCAGCTACATGAATCATTTCTCTCCAGTGTGTTATGTTAATAGTTGAATTCTCCTTTAAATCTGATAAAGAAAAGTCATTTCTTACATTTTCTAACCAAATCTTTTTAGGCCTACCTCTATCTTTCTTAACATAAGCTAAATCTAATGCATTTACTCTCCTAACCGGATTATCGGAAGGCCGCCGTTTTATGTGACCAAACCATCTAAGGCGACTCTCTCTAATCTTATCTTCCACTAGAGCTACTATAACCTTTTTCACATATATGCTCTTTTCGTATGCTGTCTCTAAGAGTAAAGCCAATCATCCACCTAAGCATCCTTATCTTCACAATGCTTAACTTAATAATATGCTTCTCTTTTAATGGCCAACATTTTGCACCATAAAGCATTGCAGGTCACACCACCATCTTATAGAATTTTCCCTTAAGTTTAAGGGGAACTTTTCTATCACGCAACAAGTCCGATGCATTCCTCCACTTCAACCATCCAACTTGAATTCTATTAATAATATTCCAATTTATTTCACAATCACTCTGAACAATAGACCCCAATATATCTAAAACATGTACTCTTATTAATGGGTGGATCGCCCAATGTCACAATCCCCCACTAGATCTATTACTACTAAAATTACACTTTATATATTCGATTTTAGATCTCAAATGAAAACCTTTAAACTCTAAGGATGACCTCCATAATTCAAGTTTACCTTCAACTCCCTCTTTAGTCTTAACAACAAGAAGAATATCATCAGCAAAAAGCATACACCAGGGTACAACCTCTTACAAATGTCTAGTGAGAACAACCATGACTACAACAAAGGATATAAGCTTAAGACTAATCCTTAATGTAATACAACTAAAATAGATTAATACTTGGTCAAACCATCTTGTGTTTGAATACAAGTAATAGCTCATGCATACATATCCTTAGGACTTGAATATAAGCATTATTAGCCCCTTTCTTTTCTAGAACTCGCCATAGCACTTCTCTTGGAACTTTATTCCATGCTTTCTCAAAATAAATAAATATCATATGAAGAACCTACTTATTCCCTCTATACTTCCCCATCAAACCTCTAATAAATGTATGGCTTCCATTATAGAACTACTCGACATGAATCCAAATTGATTTTGAGAAACATTAGTATCACATCCTAACCTATGCTCCATAACTCTCTTGCATAATTTTAAAGCATGATACATTAACTTTCATTCCACTATAATCCACACAATTTTGTGCATCACCTTTATTCTTAAAAATAAGAATCAACACACCCATTCTCCACTCATTTGACATCTTTGTAGTTATAAAAATAATATTAAAAAGTTTAGTAAGTAAAGAAATTCCTTCATCCCCTAAGCATTTCCACATCTCTATTGGAATATCACAAGTCCAACAATTTTTTTACACTTCATTTTCTTTAAAGCCTCTCTAACTTCAATTTTACTAATATACTGATAAAACGAAAAACTTTATTTTCATTGAATAAATCTAGTGGACTAAAATCAATTGCTTTCAAGTGAAGTGCTAAGTGATAAGTGCTAATGTGGACTAAAACTTTATTTTCATTGAATAGATCTTGTGGACAAAAAACTTTGCTTTTAAGTGAAGTGCTAATGTCACTAAAATCAATTGTATTCTCACAATGTTCATTGAAAAGCTTAGCAAAATATCTCATACACCTTTGTTGAATATCTTCTTCTAATAAAAACACTTTTTGATCTTCATTCTTAATGCACTTCACTTGAACTAAATCCTTACTACTCCTATCTCTTTGTTTGGCTACCTTATACATTTATATTTCGTCCTCCGTAGTATCTAATATATTATATAAATTATTGAAAGTTAAAATCATTGCATTGCATATTACTTTCTTAGACTCCTTATGGACCTCTTTATATCTTTTTCTAATTATCAAAGTTTTTATATCTAAACAAATTTTTATAACAAAGGTTCTTATTTTTTATCTTTTCTTGCACATTTTGATTTCACCACAAAAAAGTTTTACTATTAAGAGTTTTTTCATTAGATACTCCAAACATATCCTTTGCAACATTCTTAATATCACTAGCTATTTTTTTTCACATAACATTAGCTTCCTTATGCATAGACAAAATCTCAAAAATGATTTTGCTAGTATTCTTTAATGCCCCCATCTAATTCTAAAAAATTCTAATAAAAATAAAAAAAAACACTGTTAATTTTAAATAATATATCACACAAATCAAAATAACATATGCTACAAAGGATGTGTGCTATGCACCGTCTGTCTACAGCATAAATAACGCACGTTATTTTGATCCCTATGCCTTATCATGCAAATAGCATGGGAAGTACACCATGCCATGCTATGCATTATAGCGCAAGCTATTGTGTAGTACTAATGTGTATGACCTAGTGGTGGTTGAATAAATGGGTAGAAGGTAAAGTTGACTTGGAAGAATATGAGATGGATGACATTTTTAGGGAAAAACCAGTAGATGTAGGGATGGTTTAACATGATCCATTTTCATTAGATCCTTCAACTATTACCGTTATTTTCCTTCAACTATTACAGTTATTTTCCTCGTATAGATTATCATCCCTTAAAAGTTAAAACATAGAGATATTTTTCCATGCGCTTTTATTTTACCTTATGTTTACTTCATACAATCTTTGATTGGCAAATCAAAACTATTCACCTGAAACATAATAAAAAATAATAGGATGCTAAATTTGATGAAATTTCAATATAATTCATCAAGCATAAGAGAATAGCACCCTAATAGACAATTTACATGTTGGGGTAAATGATTCATAAATTTCATGGTGTAGGATTAGTCAAATCAAATGAATTTTTTTTAACATTTATTAAAAGACATCTAGAAATTTTTTGGAATTGATTACTAAAAATAAAATATAGTAATTTTGTTGTGAGGCAATACAAGTTTATTTTTTATTAAGTTCGATCAACCATCAAATCTTCATAAGTTGTCAAATTAGATTAACAAGTTGTTCTTATGTTATAGATCAATATCAATAATCTTGATCTCATATTTGAAGGTATCAATATAGAGAAGTGTTAAATAAATTTTATAGTATTTTATTATCTTAAATATCAGTTAAAATAATATTATTTGTTATTGTTGTGCAAGAATGTTTTAGGAAAGAAGAAAAATTCACAAGTGTTGAACCAGCGCCGCAGCGTCCACAACACCCCGGCATCAGATCAAGACATCGCAACGCTAGAGCCTCGGGAAAAATGTAAATTAATTCACCGCCCCGACAAAGCCAAGGTCGGCGCTACAACGGTTCACGACGCCATAAATCATCACCGCAACGTTGGAGTCTCAGGAATTTGAGCTTCAAATTGCACAACGCCGCAGTGCCGGATTACATATTCAAGCACCGCTCAACTTTCTCAGTGCCACGGTGTGTTTGTTTATGTACTGAATATAAAAAAATTTCAATCTTTTTGTTTGGGGGGTTCTGTCATTTTCGGAGGAGTCATTTCAGTGAGTCCTGAGAGCTTAAGTGAAATGACACCTTAGAATAAAATCTAAGGAAGACCAAGGGAAAGAAAAATAGATCATTTGGAGAACATTAGCCTATCTTATTGTGATCAGACAGACTTTTGGAGTAAGAAAAGATCATGGAGAGTGAACTTGTACTATTAGGATGATATTTATTTTCACTTTGACTCTTGTACTTTCTCTTTTATGCAATCAATGATATCTGTGTTGTTCTATTTTAATTCCAAGGCCGACTAATTCTCTAATTTTGGGCTAATAGTGTGAGCCATTTGTTATTAGTAATATAGACTCTTGTACTTTAATTAATTATTGGATATTTTCAATATCGCTCGTTTTTAATTTAATCTATACAATGGTCATATGTAGAGTTAAAACATAGTTTGATATATTGCCTCGATGTAGGAATATCGGAACAAATAGGAGTATTGAAATGGAACTCTTGCATACCTAGATATAAAATGTTTAGTATTCTAGAGTCTATGGAGAAATAGTAACTGTAGGAGGGCAATAAACATTCCTTCACTTCCTTAAAAGCTCGATATAGATCAGGATGTATATGCTCTTATTCACAACCAACTTATAAGACTCTACTTAGGAAAGCTTGGGAACTTCACGATCATTAGTCCAAAATATTTTATCAACTAGTATCTTATCTTTTCTCTTGAAATTTTCAAAAGTGACAAAATCCAAAACCTAATTTTCGATTGATAAACATTGTAGCTAGAGTAGACAGTACTAGAACACTCGCATTGTAGCATAACATTTTCTCTTGAGATCAACTCTCATATAACTTTTATTACTTAATCGACACGTGCACTTACGT
Organism: Dendrobium catenatum; assembly: GCF_001605985.2. Classification (NCBI taxonomy): domain Eukaryota; kingdom Viridiplantae; phylum Streptophyta; class Magnoliopsida; order Asparagales; family Orchidaceae; genus Dendrobium; species Dendrobium catenatum. Next base: position 499,364 of record NW_021319645.1, on the reverse strand, counting down.
TTTTTAGTGGGCTTTTATATCAAAGAAAATCTAAGCATATTTCACACACATCTATCTAATGCACACGCCTGCACAACCCAATTCCACGCACATCAAAAAGTAATTGTGAGGATGTTGTATACTTAATGTGTGCATGTGAATCAATCATTTTTAAATGCCTGCACAACAACTGAACTCCTGAATTTCAAGTTGAGGATGACTCATTCAAATCCTACTTGATATCACCCCTAGAGGATAGATCCCTTAGTTGTTGAAATTTAAAATTTAAACCCCTATATATGGTGAGAATTCTAAATTTGATGAAGTAAACTGCAATATTTGTGAGTTTATTTACATGTATAATGAGTAGTTCTAATTACATTATAATGTTAATGATGCTAGATTCCAAATTAAACTATGGCTTTTTTCACCCCTATTTCAAATACTACAATTTCTGATGATGACGGTGGATTAGGAGTGAGGAATTAAATGCATATGTAGGTGTTCCCAAGTCATGGGAAAAAACGAACATTGCATTATGCCTCCACATACATATAATGAAAGTTCATACAAGTTGAAATTTAAAGATACCATGCTTAATAATAAGGTTGTGAAATAAACTTGTTAGCCGATGAGACTGTGAGCATAAAATTTTAATAGACTTAATTAGACAACATAAATAATATCAAAATAGTGCAAATGGGATCAGCCATGACGGGTTAAGAACTGTTACATAAGCTTAATTTTTATTTAAAAAAAAATTAAAAGACCACCACTCAAACAGTCTTGCATTTCACTAACTACAAGTCTTAGGAAACACCAACCAATCATCATCAACAATTATTGATTGCTAGAAAACTTCAACTGGCACCCTTTGAGCTTTAATTGACTATTGTCAAAGTCCAATGAGTTACTGACTAGTTTCCAACAATCTTTAACAATCAACAACAATAACATCAAGCATTTATCCCACTATGTGTGGTTGGTCACATAAATTCTTTTTCTTCATTGTGTCATGTTAAGAGTCAAATTCTCATTTCAATCTAATAAAGAAAGGTCATTTCTAATATTTTCTAACCAAGTCTTTTGAGGTCTACCTCTACTTTTCTTAACATAAGCCAAATCTAATACATCTACTCTCATAATCAGGTCATCAAAAGGCTATCGCTTTATGTGACCAAATCATCTAAGGCAACTCTCTCTAATCTAATCTTTCATTGGAGCTACTCCAACCTTTTCATGAATATGCTCATTTCATAACCTATCTCTAAGAGTAAAGCCACTCATCCACTTGAGCATCCTCATCTCTGCAACACTTAACTTAATATTATGCTTCTCTTTTAATTGTCAACATTCTACACCATAAAGCATAGCAGTTCTCACCACCATCTTATAGAATTTTTCCTAAAGTTTAAGGGGGAATTTTCTAAATAGAGAATTCCATTGCCGGGATTTGAACTCGGGTCATCTAGGTGAAAGCCAGATACCCTTATCGGACTAGACGACAATGGATTCGTCTAGTCCATTGTCAAACATGTTTGGTGTCAGTGATCACCTTCTTAGGCTTTATCATCGCAAGCCTTCATTTTTATTTTGTAAATGAAGAGAAGAGTTATAATATATCTTTTGGCTTGTTTGGTTGGCGCTTAAGTAGCTAAATCAAGATAAGCAAAGTTTGTTGATGTTTGTCTTAAGAATCAAGCAAAGTTATGTCAATTTGTGAGTAAAAAAGATAAAGTTGTATGCTAGGATAATATGATAAAATTGTTTCATTATATTTTGGCTTAAGATTATTTTCTTCACTGAACATGGCGTTCTAATATTGCATAAACATGAGTTGATTTACTCTTAATAGAACTTCATGATGATTAACAAAGTCAAAAATATTGAATTTACTTGAACAAAATTTCAAAAAATGTTCATTAACATCTTCATATTAAATAAATTATTTTGCCACGTAAATTTGAACATCTTGAAGTAGGTAATAGTGACTAAAAGAGGGTGGGAACACAGCTAGCATAATCACGAGTAAAAGATGGCTAACACTAGGGTAAGTATTGGAGAAGCATAGGGAAATGATGCATAATAACTAGAGAATCAAGGGCAAATGTGATGAGAGGAAAAGAATTGAAAGTAGAGAACATATTGATGGAAGAGGGTGGCACATGATGGAGAATATAAGCTAAGCATCTAATACTTCAAAGTAATGAATTTATTTTTCCTCCCACTTAAGACTTATGACATGAAAATCATAACTTAAATTCCATTTGGGCTATTTGGTAGGGCTTAGGGGTTTAAGCTAGCATAAGATTGACTAAAGCTCCAATCAAATAGGTATAAATCCTTAAATGGTTCACCCAACCAGACTCTTTTTACTTCTTTCATAGCATTATTACAAGGGCTCAAAATGAATAGTGATGGGCGTTCTGATATCCCAATTAATGGAAGTAAAATTTGTCTTAAAATATTTTATAAATGCATGTAGTGATGTTCTATAAACTAAAATAATACAAAAAATGTACTCACTTCAACATAAATAATCTTTGAAACTATAAGAAAGAAACTATCGGAATATGCAAATTAAAGTAAAAAATGATGAGAAAAATCTGCAAAAGGATTGAAGGAAACATCAAAGCTTCATATATAGGATCATACAAACAAAATACCACCCAAATTTTTCATATGAATATAAAATACATTAGCTATCTATTTCTAAAAATAGAAAATATACGTAAACCAAGAATAAGGATAAATCTAACAAAAAAGTTGAAAAGGACCAAAAAGCACCTTCAAAGGTATAAGAGAAGAAGGATAGCTAAAAAAGTCTACAAGTCTTAGGGGCTGTTTGGCAACAAGTAGGATTTAACTTGAATATGATTTAGTAAATCCTGTAAATCTGGATTTAATAAATCATGCTAAATTTAAATCCTAAAAACTGTTTGGCAATATAAATGTTAAATCATGTTAAATCTTGTGGAGCTACTTGGTAATATAATCAAATTTTAAGGTGCTGCAAAACACTTGATGCTCAAAGCCAACTCCTCTATTCTCTCTCCCACTCTCCCACACGCATTGAAATGTTAAATCCACCGCACTGTAGGATTTAGTAAATCCATTGCAAAAAGGACCAAACAGCGGATTTATTTCGCTATAAGTTTGAATGGCGGCGTAAATCCTATTTTGCGGAATTTAATGTAAATGCTGCTCAAATCCGGCATAAATGCCGTTGCCAAACAGCCCCTTAGGAAAAATAACAATGCCATGAGATAATATATACTGCATTAAAAAAACTACAGATTTAAGATATTAAATTAGATCACTTATATTTCAGGGACGTCATTGGGAACGATTGTTTAAATAATCATTTGTCGATCTGCTTGTTGGAGCTGAACATAACACATGCCATTACTCCTAGATTTATAGATACTAATATAATTTTGTGCGCTCCAAAATCACAAGTCATCAGGTCTTCAATGATTATTAATCAGCTTCTAATTGAATGCCGTTTTGTTCTGCCCATCACACGAGAAGAACCACTAGCCAAGTAATAATCTACCTCTGTTCAGCTCTTCCCAGAGCTCACGGAATTAAATTTCCAATCATCAGCTAGGAACTCATCACTTAATGCTGCAGTGATTAAAGTTCATAATTGACTGGAATCAATACATTCTTAGCAAACATCGCCTTGCCCTACCTAAATCTAGTAACACGGGTAACAAAAAGAACATCGAGCATAGGAAAAGGCCATACACAAACTGTAAATAAATGAATTCAACCTCAAACAAAATATCATTACTTGACCAGGATCGAACATCTAGTTAGGATACCTAGTAGATAAGAAGAGAGATAAAAACCAAAGTTTTGTCTTCAAATCAGCGAATACAGAAGCTAAAGCTCCACAAATTGATCTAAAAACGCAAACATACCAATCACAAACTCAAAACCCTAGATACATAGACAATCATTGCTTGGATCAAACAAAACTCGAGAAGAACTCATACAGATGAATCAAACAAAATTGAAATCAAGATCAAATCTTACCGACATCGAATCTTCCCTCGCAGAGGCAGCGCTGGGCCCAAGAGACAGGAAGGGGGCAGTAGAGATATAAGAGAATAGGATCACTAACAACTTTCAAAATAAATCGCATAATAAAACATTTGCATGTGCGCCTGGAGAGTCGAGGGTCATGACGGCCGTTAAGGTTAACGGAACGCCATTGACGCCCGACACTGGCATAGCTTGGAGAAGTCCTAAATCGCGACAGGAGCACAACATGCTGGCAGACATGGTCGCCATATGTCGAGTAGTCAGAATAAACATCGCAAAGAGAACAAGAATGTTTATCCGAAACAAGATATTAGTTGTTTTAAGCCCATCCATCAAAGTGACAAATTGTTTTGTGTAGTCATCGAATAGTACAGAGGCGAATCATAACGTATCATGTCACCTAGTATTGAGCGGTACACATAAAATAACGATATTACGTTTTCTCATTCGTCTCTAGACGTCATTCGATGACCGCACAGAATAATTCCTCCGTCAAAACAAGCCAATCATACATTACAAAATGTATAGAGTACTTTTTATGCCAAACTTATTTCCACCAAGATGGAGAAACATGAGAGTAAAGGGAGAGTGAAATTATTTAAACTTGGGCTCGTGCACGTCGCTCGGTTGGTAGATGTGAATAACTTCCTCCGGCGAGCTCGCGTTCGAAGCTCTTAACGTTCCATATATATATATATCATCAAGCCTAAATGAGAGACAAGCTATACAAGCTGCCTTCCAAGTTAAAGATAGATTTGTATTTTAACCAATGATCTCACAAAAAAGATAGGTTGTTAACTTCAATAGCATTAATCAGTTCATTACAAAAGAAATCTCACAAATGGTTTACATTTAAAATAACTTTTTAATTGCATGGCATTTTTAAAATAAAATTTTAAATTTTAAAATTTGATTGATCATTATTAGTTGAGTAGACAAAATAAATAATATGACATAAAAATGTTTATCTTACCATGAGATATTATAGCCAAATCATTAAAAAAATTCTCGTAAATATTGTATATTTAAAAAAACTTTTTTGTAACACTTTTTTTATCCAAATTTGTCCATGGGTTATATCTGATCTTACTAGAATGCAAACTCAAAAAATAAGAACCCAAATACCTTTGATGAGTATGGAAAAAACAAGAAGAAGATTTGGGGGATATTTTATCTCTAACTCAAAGAGTGCCTTCAGAATGTAATAAAAAATTCAAAATAGTCTTATTTATAATTTATTTGTAGGAATCTGAAGGTTATAGGAAAGGCTATACCACAAAGATAAAAAGTATAATAGTAAATGATTATACCTAATACAAACCACCAGCACAAGTGTCATGCTCATATAGAAGTTGGGAATTACAACTAGTTTTTTATCTAGCTCCTCAGTCTCGAGGCTAATTCCTTATGATGAGTGTTCATGGGCGAGCTAACGAAGGTGAGTTCTCTGATGGGTCAACCAAGAAGGACTAATGTTAGTGTAACTTCCAGTAGGTCACCCATCCCAGAATTGTTTTAGGATGAGCACACTTAACTGTGGAGTTTTTTAAATAAAATTTCAACCATTACACCCAAATGTGCCTCAATGTTTAAAAGTATAACTTCTTTCACTTAAGAGATTTCATAGTTACTTAGTCATCCACTGAGTGAATTCATTACATTGGCATAAACAAAATGGATGTATATATTGTATATTATGATGATGATACTTCATAATAGACATCTTGAAGTTCTTTTAATTTTTATAAGGACTTTTGTATAGTTGATCCTTCATTATTGATTATAGTAGTGCCTCCTCATACAATGAGTGCTTCTGCCACCATGATTGTAATAGGGGATGAGTCATCGATGAGGGTTAAATTATTAAGGAGATTATTAAGAAGTAGGAGGAGGCACCTACTATTTAGGAGACCCCCAAAAAAACAAGGAGGATGTGGAGCCTACAATACCACACTTCTCATTGTTATTCGGCTCCTTAGGCACAGCATTCTCACTGTTAAATCATGTTGGAGGCATGATTGGAGTGACTCATTACTATGGAGAAAGCCCTCAATCTATAGGGTATCACTGGTAAGAGAGGAAGTAGTTCCCAGAAAGGCGATGTCATAGAAGTGGATGCCTAGATTTAGAAGGATGTCTCATCATTGGAAAGTGAGATAACAGTGACTCGCAGCTTCTTGTGGACAAATCCAATCATTAAAAGCGAGTGGTTCTTTTTGAAGTATTAGCTAGAGTTAAAGTTATTTCCACATGAGGCAACTTCTGATGTTATATAAAATATTTTTTTATGGTTCCATGTAAGTTCTTCCCACTTCTATTTTCTTATGTATGTATATTATTATGTGATAATTTAATTAAATAAAATGTTAATGTCAGAGAGAGTACACCTATATTTACTTAATGTATTATAATCATCACTTTTATTATTGTGGTGTGTACTTTGTTTTTGCTTTGAATGTTATAGTGTGGGCAAGAAGAAGACTTAAATGTTTTGTTTGATGATATGACAAGTTAGTAACTTACCTTTGAGTGGAAAGTTTATTACTTGCCTCATAAGTGATGTGCTCATAGTATTTGAGGACATGATGAGTTGGATGTGATATTCATGGTGATCTCCTTTTGAGATGAAATTTCCAATGAGATGTATAGCATGCAACCTTTCATTAAGTTTAATATATATAATAAGTGGTAGCTAGTGATAAGGGCAAGTAAGAAAATATCTATCATATCTTGAGGTAATGATGTAAATATAGGTGAAATATGAGCATTAATAGTATATGTGACCAGCATCTCGATGTTCATGCCCTATTCATCCTATGTAAGTATCCCATGGTCGGACCTATATTGTGAGCTCTCATTTGTCGCCCTCTTCAATTAATATGTTGAGAATCTCAATGACCGCTCTTCACAAATGTATTTTTGCCTTCATGAATGTTGATTACTGGCAAACATCAAGGGTGAAGACTACATATGTTAACCATATATTGGGAAAATACTTCACAAAGATAATACTGCAAGTTCATGTTTTTGTTCAAGACAAGAACCTCAGCACCTCCTATAAGGATGAAATCTACATCCGTTGCAATCAGTACAAGTTGGGGTTACAACTCCCATCATGTTGTGAGTTCACATAAATCCTCAACTCCTATGGTCTTGTCCCCATACAAATACAGTTAAATTATGTGGAGTGTGTGATATCTTTCATTTCTTTTTTTGTGAATGCACAAACTATTGTGCATAGTCAACTTATTACACTATATCTTTTTTGTGAAGGTGCTCAAGGACTAGTATGTTCAGTTCTCCTATGTGATGATGCGAATGAGTGGCTTGGCAAACAAACTAAAAAAATTGGAAGGCCAATTTCATATTTATGTGCAATTCTATGGAATGGTTTGTTTTGACTTTTCTAGTCCTTTACCTAAAAATAAAAGTAATTATCCCTTAGTTAAATAAGGAGAGACTATGGCGGTGAAACTACTCATTAGGAAATCATTCATATTGCACTAACACTCATTATTAGATAGCACCATAGTGTTTTTTATGGAAGGGACTTCTAACTTGCTATGATTTTTTTTTTTTTTTTGAAATTTTACTAAGTGTTATTTTTTTCTCTAATGAGAGCATCTCTTACTTAATAATGGTATGTATGATTCTTCTTTACCAAATGGCCACACAATGTTGAAGTTTTTGTACAAATACCCTTTAGGCAAGGAGAAGAAAGAGAGATCATCTTCGAGTCTCGAAAAGGTTTAGAAAGTGCCTGAGAAAAAATCAAGAAAAGAGGTAGAGGCTCCTATTTTCCCCAAGAAGCTTGTAACAAAGAGGCATACGATGAGTGTTAGTCATAGTCACCTTCAAAGGAGAAAGGGGCTTGAGATAATCCAACAACAAAGGTGATAAAGACACTTTCTCTAGTGATGAGTAAGGATGTTGTAATCAATGAGAAAGCTACAAAGAAATCCTTTGAAGTGGTGAGTTGCCTACAACCATTAGTATTATGCCCAAAAAGGTAAGTAGGTTATCACCAAGTTCAAGGAATAAGAAAAGGAGTTAAGTCTCGTTCTCATAGCCATCTTGCTCTGAAGAGGTGACATTTTTTAGGTGAAGTCAATTTAATCTAACCACCTAGGAGGAGCAACAACCATGGTTGGGTGGTTTAGACTATTGTAGAGAAGGAACTTGATATTATGGCAATGAATTCATTAGGAAACACCTTATAAAACATCTTATCTACTATCTAGTAACAAGCTTATATAAATTTAGAATCCTTGAAGAAGGCTTATGCCTTATTATAAAAGTATGTAGCAATGGAAGGATGGCTCACCTCATCGCCAAGGATAAAAGAAACAAATAATGGGATAGGTTTGTAGAAAAGGTGGAAGCCCTCACAACATATCTTATCAAGGAGTCAATTTTAAGGAAACTATATAACGGGTGAAGGAGCTCGCAAAAGTAGAAGTCACCAGGTTTTTGGTAGAGGTCAAGGCGACTAAGGCAAAATATGGCACTTTCTTCAACTTTACTAAGTCCTAGGAGATCCTCAGCCTTAATTTCATGGAGGAGATTAAGTAATATTAGGAAGCTCATCTCTATGGGTGAGCTTGATTCAAAGTTTGAAGAGTTATTGATCTTCTTCAGTGTTTCTTTGGATGGTAAGGAACGTGATATTGTGAGTGTGATAGAGGACCAAGTCACCTCGCCTTATAACTTCTCTATTTATTTCTTTTTCTTTTTTAATTTGCTTACAATGTAAAAAATTATTTGTAATATTTTATAAATAAAATGAAATAGAAATATTTTCTTATTTGTTTCATTTATTATGTGTTTACTACTTGGCTTTTTTCTCTACATGTATGCCTTCTTGTGATAACTCTTTTTCAGGTGTTAAGCATGACTCTATATTATGAATGACATGTATAACTGGTAAATATAATGACATTATCCAAAGAATATTAATGAAATTCATCTAACTCGATAATAGTTGAATAACTAAATAAAGGACACAACTATCTAGGAGTAAGCTATTATTAATTCAAATAAAATTTTTTAAAAGAATAATATTAAAATAAACATAAATGATTAAAAATGACTATAAATGAGAAGGCATGTGAATATAACTCGATGAATTTGGACTTGGTGGTTAATAACTCAACGGGTTATAACTAGGCGAGTTAAGCTGAGAATAAATATATATCCCTAAAAGAAATGTGCTAATTGTGGGACTCTTTTGGATATAACCAAAGACTTGAATTTAATGAACTTGTCAAGTAATAAATGAATTTCTAAAGTGAGAGCTCATCCTTTTATGATAAGAATCCCTCATGAATGGGACTCATCAGATGGCATATTTATTTATAATATAAACTTGACATGGTGTCACCTTGGGTGGGCCATTACTTACATTTTAGTCTTCATAGAGGTTACTACCTAAACTCACTAGATATAAGATACTCACATACTACATATGACAGATCATATCATAAAGGGGGGAGTTATCCCATAGGATTGTTTTCATTTCTTTAGTCATTATCGCTTCAGGTGGGCCTCTCTTTACACCAAACCTTTTAAACTTCATAGAAGTAATTGCCAAACTCATTGGTTATAAGGGACTTCATGCTAATCATTATAGATCATATCTAAATAAGGGAGTTAGCTATTGAGTTAAGATAATAATCTTGAGAGTTTTTAATTGTGTACTAAGTAAATATATCTAAAGTTTCTTAAAAATAATTAGGTGAGTTAGTGTAATTAATGTGTTAATTTGGAAATATGTATGATTTTGATTACGTTCTTTTTAGTTTATCGTTTCCATTATTTTTACCAATCTTCACTCTTTTCTCCCCCCCCCCCCCCCCCCCCCCCCCCCACACATCCTTACACACACACAAAAAATCCTTTTTGCCCTAATGTATTAGCATGCTTGCCCATCCTTTTTTTTTTTTTTTAGAATTAGTGAAAACTTGCAAATTTAACTCAGCCTAGAATAAGAAGTGAATTTTCCTTCTCATGAGGGCTTCATTTATCCTCCTGAAACTAGGCCGAGCCATTTTTAAACTTGAAATGGGATAGGTATTTAATTCTCTCCAATCTCAGTTAATAAAACCTTAATATTTTTGGGTCAAGCTTCCTAGGTTTGCAGGCTTAATTCAAGTTTCTTTGCACTTTCAAAGTGCAAGGATTTGACTAGCTCCTCTCTTGGCAAGTGAGAACTCCTTTATTTTAATTTTTCAACTTGATTAAGTGGGTTTCCCAAGCATTTGTAAGGTATTCCCTCTAGATGGGTGAGTTTGTTACTTAGCTTGGGGATGCATATGAGTTCCAAAGCATTATCATATAAAGGGGGCAAGTTCTCTAAGCATTATTTTTTTGAGGTTCATCTACAATTATAGATTTGTTCTTCTAATATCTTGCTCAAATAGAGAACACAAGAGACACAGATGCATAAGTAATAAAAAGTAAGAAATACATATTCTTATTATAAATAATCTCAGATATAGGTGAGTGTAAGAACTTCTCTTCTTGAGGGTAAAAAATCTTTAAATCATCTGCACTCATGTCCTTGGCACCTCTCTTCTTGAATTAGTTTATAGTTGATATGTTCTTGATCTAACTTTCCTTTTTATGATAGAAGGGCCTTTTTAAGTCAACCCTAATTTGCCAAAACTAATGTTGGTGAAATTTTGAAAGCGTGTTTTGAAAATATTGGTTTTCTTTAAGACTTCAAATAGAATTCTAAAATCGAATTATCTCGTTAGAAAAAGTATATCGCCTCGAGAGGTAAAAAATAAAATTTCATAACGGTATTCAGATTTAGAATTATAAATTTCATCTTGAGTATTGTAGCCGGATTCTAAGAGAACTTCATATGGCCCCAAAAGGTCAAAATGAAGTTCAACTAATTATCCAGCTATAATATTCAAGAAATGTGGTCGTTGATTTCACATCCAAAGCCTTATCATAGAAAGGTGTATCTCCCTGAGGGGAGAAAATACCATTCGATGATAATTCTTTGATTATGATTATAACGTTCACTGGTATTTTAAGTTTTCCCAAACAAATCCAATTAAACTTTGAAAAATCAATTTTTTTTAAAACCAAGTGTATGTGGTTCTAAATTTCCTACGAGCGCAAGCCCTCGCAATTAATTACATCGTAGGGAAATAAAGTTCCCTACGAAAACTCTCGATTAAAATAGTGACAAAATTTTGTTAGATTTTCTAGGAGTGATATCAAAAAGAGAGGTAAATTTTGGAAGCTCAAAGGGACTGGGTCAAAATTGAATAGTTATTAGCAGAATAAAATGGAGAAGAGTAGGGGACACTTTGAGATTCTGGAACAATCCGGAAGTGTCCCAACTTAATCTAAGTGTTGGGCTTTATGTTTTGGATTGAAATGATATTTAATTAAAGTTCAGCATTTTATTAGAAATTTGAGATTAAATTCTCGAAGTTTGGGGTCTTATAATCAAAGATCTACTCCGAATCCTAAATCTAATTTGGACACTAGACCACAGACGTCCGAACCTAACTAATGCAGTGTAGAACCTAGACTTACCCAACCTGGATTGGGGAGCCAGCTAACCACCTAATCGATTTAAAATACATGAGTCTAGTCTTTTATGAAAGAGTGGTAGGAATATTTTATTTAATGGTTTTGGAGAGATGGGGCTGACATCTAGAGATTCCCTAATTGTCCCCTTTGACTTATATTAGGTTCAAAAATGCTAAGGACTAATGCAATTATAATTTTGACTCTTTTAATTTATTTCTAATGCAATGCATGCTAGTCAACGACTTCAAATTAAGTATGCTTGAAAGTTAAAAATAGGCTTAGAAAATACTTTTATAGAAGAGTGGACTACCCCAGGTCCGGCACCTCGTTCTCATAGGTCAGACTATCTGAACTCTACCTGTAGGCGGGGAAGGGTCTAAAGCAAGGAAAGAGTAATGCAAGAATATGCATGCGACCCCGAGGTCGATCCCCGGCTAATTTCCTAAATTCATTATCTTTCTATGTTATTTAGACTCTCAAAAATTTAAACTTTGAGATTATGAGTATAAGAATTTTCACACCCTTACGAGTCTCACGTATCCAGACGAAAACAAAAGCGGCACACAAACACAAAAAATAAGAAAAGCAGACAATCCTAAAGGCAATCATTTCAACACATCAAATATAAATGAATGAATTAATAAATGTCCATAGGCAAAGTTGCCTTGCTTATTACAAATCATAAGTTATAAAAAATAAAGTGGCCGGGCACCACTGACAACAACCCAGATTTTAAACCTAGTAGAGACGCGAGTTGTTTTGAATGGGATACTCTTTGTCTTCAAATCTTCAATCTTGTTCTCCATCGGGCTTCTTTTCTTCAGGCTCCTTAGATTCTTCGTAGTAGGCTACCCAAATGCATAAGAGGGCACTTCCTTTGAGGGTAAGGCCACTCGTTCCTCTTTGGGTAGGGAAGAAGTGATCCAAATTTGGATCTCCAAATAGAAAAGGGCTACTCCCCTAAGGGGTGTCCTTTTCTCTTTGGAGTCCAAGCTTTGGACCTATGTATCCCAATTCAAAACTTCACTTTCACAACACTTTAAATTTACACAAATTACATTTAATATGAAATAAAATTCTACTCTCCTGCAGGGTTATCTTAAGCAGTTAATATATCAAAATATTTTCTCAAGCAGTTATATATGTGCATAAAAGAAAGTAAACACATTGGTCACGCTCTTTTTATTACTTTGGGGGCTTTAGCAGCTGAAGCACCTGTGCAAGCATTTATAATAATTGATTTTTTTTTTACTTAGCCCCCCTTTTATCGCCTTGCATGAGCGTGGCCACCTACAAAAAAATTATGTGAACATTCAGATCGCTCCTATCCTAAGTGTAATCTAGTCGCCAAACACATCAATCATCCACAGAGTATAGTAAAAAGTAAGCATACACAACAAGACAATTTCATCCACAACATGCAGTAAAATCACAAAAAATCCGACACACAGCAGTAAAGTAAACACCAACCTAACTTAGATCTAGAGTTGGTTGTCCTAGCAAACCATTTAAAGTGTGTGTAAAAGGTCGTGTGGCTGGGGTAGATCCTAAGTTGGGTGATTTATTAAAGTTGTCTAGTATTTGAGTTTATTAAGGTTTAAAGGGAAATTTAGGATAGAGTTTAAATATTGATATCTTAAGAATTTTATTTAAATGCATTTTAAAGATTAATTGATTACTATCTTTGTTTCACACCGAGGCCGTGAAGTTTATTTCACCTTCCTTAGAGCTAAGCTAATAGTCTCGTAGGCCTGTGTTACCTAGTAGTAATCAGGGTTGATCAAGTTAATTTAAGTTGGTTGAAATTTAGAGGAGTTGATTAATATAAAAAGAAGTTGGTTACTAATTTAGAAGATTGGTTGAGAATTTTATTAATTAAGTTAGAAAATTCTGAAGTATGAGTGAGTTATTGGGTTTTGGGAAATTATCTAGATATATTAACTAAGGGGTCAAAGGTTGGTTTTTAAAATTAGAGAGAAATTAAGGGGTATCAGATTTTTAACAAATACTAGACCTTATTATGAGTTGTTAGACAGGTGGTACATTCAATTTGGAGTTTTTTTATGAAAAGTTATGATTTTTAGAAGTTTTAACCCGATTTTGACCTAGGGTTGACCAAAATGTTGACTTTTTGACTTTGACCAGATTTTTGGTGTTTGGCATTTTTGGAAAATACTAGATTTTAATTAGAGTCATTAGATACTGAGTTTGATTGATTTGGAATTTTTTATAATTAGTTATGAATTTTGGAAGTTTGGGTATTTATTGGAATTATTTAATTATTTCCATTAGGGGTCCCTTTTAGTGATTTGAACTCAGATGAGTCCTAAACTTCTTGAAATCAATCCCAAAGATCCGAAATGATCTAAGGGGAGATCATCAAGTATTTAAAGATTTTTTGGGATTTTTAATGATTTTTAATTAATTAAAATTGATTAAACATTAATTTTAACTTAAAATTAAATTAAAGTGGATTTTAATATCAAATTAAAGGGATTTCAATTTTCACTGATTAAGAGTTAAAATTTGGTTGGTTAGAGGTATTATGGGTATTTTTTTAATTAATCTAAATTTTTGATGATTTATTAAATTTTCTAAGTCCTTAAAGGCGCTGAAATTTGACATGCTCAATTTTCTAACCTAATGATCTCCAAATTAAGTAAAATTTAAACCTAAGGTACCTGATGTCATTAAGTTTACTATGTTCAAGTTTCACCCCTATTGAGTGTGTGTACGATCTCCTATGAATTTTCTAATTTTTTTAGATATTTTCTTAATTATTTTTACTAGGTGTCTCTACTATTTACATAGGCTTAAAATTTGGTGTGTCTAACCCTGACATACACGCAATAATACCACAAAAATATCACAGCAAAATACTAAAACCCTAAGGAGTTATGAATTTTGAAAGTTTTTGGTCCAAATTGGATCTTCACATTAAAAATTTACATCACATAAATCTATTGAGTATCTGAACCTAGAAAAATTATTGAACATGCCTAAGATACCTAATAATCATCCACCAAAATTTGGACTTCACTTGATCACTGGATTGTCAGAAAATTGCAAAAAATGAAATTCAAATAAACTCAAATATCTCACAATCAAATCAACACAATTTTAATTTTAATAAATACTACATTAGATTATCTTTCCAACGAGCCCAATAACGCCCCATTTGGTGGAAAACTTGATTTTCTATGAATTTTGGAAGATTTGAAGCATTTTAAGCATTTTTATTCAATTCCGGGTCAAATCAGCCGCCAACCAATCATTGGCTGCGACGATGTGGCGGCGTGGCAGATCCCGGATGGACCTGCGTTCGAACTTGAGGTGGACCGTGCGGGTTGGGGGCGACATGGCCAATTCTGGGCCGTCCGATCGCGTTAAAGGCTCGATCGGACGGCTCTGGTTGAACTAGAGTTAAAAAATTTCAAATGCCCATATCTTTCAAAAGGCTCGATTCGGTCAACCATAGTTTACTTAGTCAACTTGGTTAGACCATGGGTTGGGTTTAGGTTGAATAAATTCAAATGGATATTTTGAGGTCAATGGAAGTGATTTCATGCATTGGGTTAGTCATTTGGGTTGAAAATTGATGTTTAAATCCATTAAGTGCATTTTGGTCAACCATGGTTGACTTGGTCAACCAGGTCAAACCAAAGAGTAGGTTTGGGTTCAATGTGTTCCTAAAGTCATTTAGGATCCATTGGAATGAAATTTGGAGAAGATTTCAAAGGTTGATAAGTTAAATCAAGTTGAATTTAGGCCAAAAGTCCAAAAATCCCCCTTTAAGGGCATTTTGGTCATTTTGATCTCAAGTCAATTCTGGGTCAAATTGAATCTAAAAAGATGTGGATTATTGCTTAACAAGTCAATGTCAAGGTATTAGGAGTGATCAAAAGATTTGGAGGGGCTCCAAAGTCAAATTCCACTAAGTGAAAGGCCAGTGGCATTGATTGTAAATATTTGAAGGTTTTGCAACCTTTGAAACTGGATTAATTTTATGGGGTTAGAGCCCTCCAAATGAGCTCAAATTTAGGGGGTTGATACTAGAGACATGTCACATCAATATACAATTGACAGACCCTGAATCAGATGCCAATTAAATGGGTTTCGAGGTAATGGAAAAATCACATAGAAAGGGTTTTAGGACCTAAGTCTTTAGCCTACGGGTTCTGGGTTTGAATTGAGTTAAGATCTGGATTAGACCTAATAGCAAGGAACTAGGAAGATTCTAAGATCTACAGTCCAAAGAAACCTAAGGTCCAAGGCTTAAGAAGGGGTTGAAAGTAACCTCATACAAAAATGAGGTCAACAACTAAGTGATGAGCTACAACATCTATCTTCTTAAGAACTAAGGTGCATGTTTAAAGGACTTCTCCCTGACAAGAGTATTATAATACTTGGTCATCTTTCTTTTAATTTCTTCTTTCCTAAGGACGTCCTGTGCTTGGATCTCCTCCAAGATATTAATTATTGTCTCCAAACCTTCTTGAAAAATTATTTATTTTGGATGGCCTCTAAAAGCTCAGTCATTGATATTCATAGAGGGATAATTACACACTATTCTAAGCAGTTTATATATAAAACCATCAAAAATCTCAAGCAGTTATATAAAATTTATTGCTCATATTTGAGCTAGTACAATCACTTGGTCGTGCTTTTAATTTTTAAGGGGCTTGGAAATTTTAGTACCTACAAAAATTTTATTAATCATATTTTTATTAGCACCCTTTAGCCCTACATAAACATGACCAACTGCAAAAAGCTCCATTAGCATCTAGATCATTCCAAACCTAGGATAAATCTAGAACCAATCTTATCATATCATAAGTAATGTAGCAGAAATATCACATCAATAAGCGTCACAAAACAGATCAAACCATGCCAACTAGTATGCAATGAAATCTACATAAAATCACATCACACAAAAAGTAAGTATAAAGGAACAGTGGCCTAGCCTATGACTAAAGTTGGTTATCTTAATAAGCCATTTACATTGTGTGTGCTAGACTGTTATTTGGATGTATCCTAAATGAGTTATTTTTTTAGAGTTTTCTAGTGTTTTCTTTAATTTATTATAGCCTGAAGGAAGATTTAGTATGAGTTTAAGTTTGATGTTTTAGTGTTCATTTTAGAATGAGTTTTAAATGTTAAAGTTGATTAATTATTGGTTCTCTAAAATTCTAAATTTTAATTAGATATTTTAATCCTTAGGCCTCAAATTTCAATACACTTATGCCCTCCAATTGGAATCTACATAAGGTATAGAGGCTTCCATTTATTAGTGATTTATTCTTAAATATTTAGGTTGAATAATAATTGCTTATATTTACACTAGGACTGTAAGGTTTATTTCATTATCCTTGCGACTCACTTAATAGCCTCGTAGGCCAGGTTACCCAACAGGTATTTTTGGGGTTAGGTTTAATTTAGTTTATTAATTAATTATCTAAATTTATGATTTTATTATGTTAATTATTAGCTTATTAATGGTTTTCCACAACGTTTTAAAAATCAAACTGTACCGGCCGATTCAACCGTAAACCGGCTAGTTGTCCGATCAGGTCCAATTTAAAAACCGACCTCGCAAAGAACCGGCCTGAACTGGACTGAACCGGACTGAATCGACAGTTCAACCGATGAACCAGCGAACCGGTTCAAGTTTAAAAGAACCGACGGTTTTAAAAAAAATGTTAATAAAATATAAACAATATATTTTACTTTATTACATTTTTTTAAACAATTTTTTTATTAAATAATGTGATTTTTAATACCATAATATATGAATGTCATCTCATGAAATAAGTTGGCTAGAAAATAATTTTCACTAGAAAAGAGGAAACTATATAAAGAGCTAAAATGCAACTATCTCATACTCTTTCATGATGTGGGACTAAAAAAGTTACATGAATGTTATATGAGCTTAAATAGTTAGATTCCTGTAATTATTCTATTAATGTTATTAATTTTTAATAATATTATTATTTATTACATCATCCGGCTCGACCGATCGAACCTTGAACCTCTCCTTCTTCCAGTTTATTGTTCGGTCTGATTTTCACAACCTTGGTTTTCCATTAACTAGTTCATGATATTATTATAATGGGCATGAGGACTGTGGCCTTCTATTTTCTCAAGAAAAAGGCACGAATGCATGAATCACACTTTGCAGCTATGAGATTCCATGTTTCTTAAGTCAGATTGTAGTTAACCAGATTTCCCCTGAGAGTAGTGTCAGAGTTTATAGATCTGAGGTTCTTACTTCCTATGAGCGCAAGCACTCATAGTTAATTACCCCTCTTAACACGTAAGAGAGAATTCTCGATTAAGGATGAATATATTTTAGGTAATTTAGTCTCAAATGGTGGGAAGATGGAGGTAAACCCGATCAAGATCCCATGGTTCCGTCGTCTCGGGTATACCATAGATTTCAGTCTACCAACACTAATAATCATTGACCGTAGTGTCCAGGGAATCTGATTAGCAGCCATGGGTTGCCTTCTCTCAGGGATCCCGAATAGACTGAAGTGGTTAGATGTTGATTTTAGTTTTAATTTAATTTGAGTTGGGGCTTACTACTTCCTTAGAAGTTACCCATTAATTTATTTAGTTTGGGGATTACAGATCCAATTAGGAATTTCCCTGATAGTGGGACTTATGGCCTCTTTTAGAGGTAGCCCGAAGAATTTCGGTTGGATAAGTCTTATGGCTTCCTTAGAAGTTTCCTAACGGTGGTCTTACGACCTAGCCCTGTAAGCTAAGTGGCCCTTCTTGTGAGTCTTACAACCTAGTCCTTTTAGACTAGGATGCCCGAGAATTTTAATTATTTTGGTAGGACTTATGGCTTCCCTTATGAAGTAGCCTGAAAAGTGGTTCTTACAACTTAATCGTTTAGACTAAGATGCCCATAGGTTTAAATTTGATTGTTTAGGGTTTAGGATCATTACTATTTATTTATCAAATTTCCTAAAATGTGGGGCTTACGACTTCAGTAAGAAGTTGTTCAAAAGTGGGTCTTACAACCTAATCCTATAGACTAAGATGCCCAAGTGAGGGGTCTAGGTTTGTATTATCACCTAAACACTTCCCTTAGATATCGAACTTATGACTTCTATTAGAAGTGGCCGGGGGTTTTAATTGGGTTTAGGGGTTAGGTCAATTTCTACCTAAAACTTTCCCCTAAGATTGGGCTTACTGCTTTCCTACAAAAGTTGCCGGTTAGTGGGTTTTACAACCAAGTTCTTATAAACAAGGCTGCCCATAGATTTTAATTATTTAATTATGTGATGGTAGTTGCTTGTACAATAATTGGAGATTTATTATATACTTGTTTGAGTTTGTGATTTTGACACTTCGGGGTTTTGGCACTGTTTTAGTGTTTTGGTTGTTCTGTGAATTTGTGATTTTGAAACCTAGGAATTTAATTTGCTCTATAATTACTTCAAAAGGGTTTTATATCTTCCCAGGAAATTTTGACAGCCTCCCGGCATCTCCTCCCCACCGAGGGAGAAATCGGGACGTCATCTGCCAAGATTTCTTCCCACCTGGACCTAAGGTCAACGGCGTAGGGTCTTCAAATTAAAACCATCCCACCAGGATCTAAGATCGACTGTGTGGGGTCTTCAAATTTTGTTTCATCCCGCCCAGATCTAAGATCAATGGCGCGGGGCTTCAAATTAAAAACTATCCGAACGGATCTAAGATCACGGCGCGGGTCTTCGAATTTTCAACCATCCCGATCGAAGCTAAGGTACAATAGCCTAGGTTCTTCAAATTTAAAACCATCCGCCCAGATCTAAGATCGATGACACGGATCTTCAAGTTGCAATCGTCATAGATGAATCTAAGATCGACGGCATAGATCATTTGAGCCTGGTATTTATCAGCAAAAGCTTGCCAAAATTATTTTGCTAAGCTTGTGGTAAACTCTTGCATGCCCATTTGAAGGTTTACTTATATGGGTAAAAAATGTGTTGTACTAAAATATAGAACTAAGAGAGAAAATGCACGTGATTCCCTTTCCTGTTAAAATATGAAGATGACAGCCTTTGAGCCCATACGCTTTCTTCTGGTGACCACGATAACAGATAAACAACCATTAATATGCACCAACTTAGATTCAGTAAACTAGTGGCAAGATACTCATCACCGTCTTTGAAGATGGAGACAATTTTTTTTATTCAACATCGGGTTCCATTGTTATGCTGTGAAAATCAAGTTCTGTATGTGCACATAATGCGTATGTATAGGTTGAGGATCAGGTTTCATATTGTCATGGTGCATTTGCTAGATAATAATATCTATCACATCAATTAGTCCCTCCATATGTCTTTCTACTTCTTTTGAATATATCTGTGTATCCTCGTTGAAGGATTTCATTGATTTCCAATATCCCTCGGAAATAATCAATTGCTAGCAAAATTTGAAACATTAAATTAAGCTACAACACTATCATAATATGATATGTATAGCAGCATCAGTCAGAAATCCATATGATTTCATTCTTTGGCAGTATCCAAAATCCCTTTTTTGTGGGTAAATTTTGGGGCAAAAGCTCGTATATTAAGAAATAAAATTACAGGATCAGCAAAACCCTTAAAAAGGGAGAAAAGATATCCACAAAAACGTTACAGAAGCCAACATATAGGAAAAAACAAGGGGGTAGAATACAAAAACTCCGAACTCAGGCAAATAGGAACTAACAGATAAAGCAAAAAGCTTTATAATTCTCGAGCGTCAAGTATAATCGAAGGGACTGCTCCTCCCTGGTTGCCAGCAAAATGATCCAAAGTACATCATAGCTTCAGAACAACCAACCAGCCCAACAGCAAGCAGGCCCCCCAAAGGAAGGCTAGACTTCCTGGCTGCCCACAGTAAAAAGAAAAGCCTTCCAGATAACAAGATCATCGTCCAACTCCCAGTAGGCCATCCAAGGGAGGAGAACGAATCAGGAAACCAATTGTTAGTTCCACTCATCATCGTCCGGATTGCAAACTAAAAACAACCCCAGCAAAAACATGGACGAGCAGGCCAACCAAAAAAGGAACCAAAATTCAGCCACAATTGAAGACATTAGGAAAATAAACTTTAAGCTGATCCAGATTTTGCCAAGAAATGGTTTTTCCTTTAATAGCAGATTTAATCTTCCGTATGGTGGCATTAGTCGAAACATCCAATGCTGCAAATCTTCGTTCATTATGAGCCCTCCAGATATAATAAACAACACAACAAACAACAAAGAAACCAAAATTTTTCCCATTAGTAAAAGTTTCCTCAATGTATTCAAAAACCTGTAATAAAGTGGGCGTAAGAAGAAATGTGAGGAGGTGAGGAAGCAGAGTAGTAATGACTTTAAATGAAAATCCGCATTGAAAGAAGCAATGAGGAGTGCTTTCATTTTCCATTTGGCATAACGGGCAAAGAGCCGTGATAATAATATTTCTTTTAGCAAGCACATCTTGTGTTTTAAGACCACCTAATAAGGCCAGCCAGACATAAGAAGAATGTCTTAAGGAAAATTGCTTATGCTAAACAAATTTAAATCAAGAGACCTTGTTCTGATTAGCATAATAGTGCTTGTAAAAAACATTAAAGTTTGGTATTCCCGTGTCCTTCCAATAAATAGGAGATTGAGTATGATGGTGTATTTGAATTGATTTGATACGCTCCAGAATAGAAGAACCAAAGTTAGGGGGCAAAGACCAGTCACCAGCAATAATAAACTCCCTAACCTCCAGTCCAGAACAAAGAGAGGGATGAATGAATTATGAGACAACAGAACCCTGACACCAAGGGTCCCAAAACATAGAAAGTTGGCAGTTCTCTTTGGCTACTTTGAAGATAATATGCTCCTTAATCTTCTCAGCAGTGAGACAGATTGTTTTTCAGAATTTAGAAGCCTTAAGGTTAGAAGGCTTCCAAGGGGAGATAAATTTAGTGTTAAACCACCTATTAGCCAAATAGTTTGAACAATACACACGCCAAATAAAAGTGCAGTCAAAACTAAACCGAATGGAATCAATAGCAGGCAAACCAAGTCCAAAACATTTGGGAAGGCAACAATTCTTCCAAGCAACAAGTGAATTTTCCTACCTTCTTGAGAACCATGAAAGAGGAATCTAGCATTAAGTTTATCTATAGCTTTGCAAATGCCTTTAGGTATGATAGCCCTACGTATCCAATAAGCTATAGTACTAGCAATTGTGAATTTGATATATTGAATTCTACATGCAAAAGACAAAAATTTAACTTTCCAACCAGCAAGTAGAGTAGAGATCCTACTCAGGAGTGGTTGGAAGTGAGAAATATTAAGCTTAGTAGTGGCAAGAGAGATGCCTAGGTAGATAAAAGAATTCTCAATTTTGGTAAACCCAAGCAAGGCAGTAATGGCCTCAGCCTCAGGAGAATGCCTAGAAAAGGAAATAGAGCACTTTTCAGAATTAATAGTGAGGCCCGAATGCTCAGCAAAAGAGATGAGAGAGTCTTTAAGGGAGACAACATTGGAAAGAGAAGCCTCTCCAAAAATCAATAAGTCATCAGCATAAAGAAGGTGATGCAGAAAAGTCGCCATTAGAGATTCCAATAAAATTGCCATTATCTAATTCACAGGAGAAAGCATCCATAACCACCACAAACAGCAAAGGTGACAGAGGGCAGCCCTGCCTTAATCCAAAAGAAGAAGGGAAGAATCCCTCAAGGGCCGCATTGATGCAAACAGAAAAGTAAACATCCTTAATACACCCTTTAATCCAATCCAAAAAAGCAGAGGGGAACTCCTTTAAAATGAGACGAGATAAAAGAAAATCTCTAGAAATGCTGTCAAAAGTTTTACGGATATCTAACTTGGAACAAAAGTACTTCCTCGGATTGCAATTAAATTCACTAAGAATATCAGAAGCAAGAATGATGTTATCAGTTGAAATCCTCTTCTCAATAAATCCACCTTGACTACCATGAATAATAAATGACAAAACCACTTTCATACAGTTAGCAATGATTTTAGCAATAACCTTACAAAAAACATTGCAAAGAGAGATGGGTCTACAATTTGAAATGCAAGAGGCATGGGAGCACTTAGGGATAAGAGCAATAACAGTCACTTTAGCAAATCTAGGGAGCAAACTAGTAGCAAAAAAGTGTTTAATAGCTCTACAAACCGCCACCCCAATAATATCCCAGGAGCTTTTATAGAATTCAAAATTAAAACCATCAAGACCCACAGCCTTATTGTTCGAGCCAGCAAAGACCACCTCCTTAATTTCTGTATCAGACACCATAGTAATGAGGGTTGGTAAAAGAGTAGCGGGCATGACAGAACCAACAGGGAAGGGTCCAGCATAAATGTTGGTTATCTTGAGTGGGTTATACAAATTTTCAAAATAATGAATAGCTTCATTGGCAATGTCAGCATGAGAAGTAAAAATACAACCCTTAGAATGGAGTTCGTTAATGCGATTAAAGCAATTCCTGGATTTGATTTTGGCAAAACAAAACCCCAAATCATCCTCAGCTCTCGAAAACCAATTGGCTTTAGAACATTAAATCAGCCAAGAGCTCCAAGCTTTTTGGAGCAGAGAAATATATGAAGAAATATTTTTTAAAGCGCCATTAAATTAGGGTTTAAGGTCTATCTTGAATTTGAGAGAGACAAAGATATTACAAATCCTGAAGCTCAGAAAGTCTGCTTGAAATAAAGGAAGAATTGGACCAATTGTTTAGCTTAATACTCCTTTTTAAAGTCTGCAACTTGCTATGAAAAGCATTAATAGGACTGCCCATATGAGAGGAGGCAAAAGCAGTAAATAAGGCATCCCAATAGCCCTTAAAGTACACCGAATAATTCTTATACTGAAACCTGGCATTAAATCTTGAGATGGTGACCCGATAAAATAACCAAAGGAGAGTGGTCAGAGCAATGAGGAGGTTCCACTTTGTAAGAGGAAGCAGGAAAATAATCAAGCCAGTCAGAGTTGACAAGAGCCCTATCCAGCTTTATATGGATAGGGTTCTCAGCTCGATGGTTGTACCAAGTGAAAAACAGCTCCGTAGAAGAAAGATCGCTTAAACCAGAGCTAAAAATCTAACTGTACATTTCCTCCATACAGTCATGCTGAAGAGGCCTACCTCCAGCTTTTTCATCATCTTTTCTACAACAATTGAAATTCCCTACAATAATCCAAGGGGAAGAGATAGTGGAACTCAGACTAATGAGTTGTTGCCAAAGGGAAACTCTATCCTGAGAAGAGTTAGAAGCGTAGACGACAGAGATAAGAACCGGTGGAAGAGAGGCAGAAGAAATGGTCCCATGAATAATCTGAGAAGAGATAAGTAAGGGGGTGAACGTGATTGCTAACAGATTCCATTTAATCCAAATTCTACCTGGGTTTGAAGTTGAAAAATTGTCACAAGTCTGCTCATTAGGGAATACCATATGGGTATTAATGAACTAGTTGTCTTGAACCGCATCTGGCGAAATCTTAGCTTCCAAAATACATATCATTTCAAGATTAAAAGAGGAAACTAACTTCTTGCAAGCTAGAACTCTATCAGAGGAGTTGAAACCTCTGACGTTCCAGCAACCGAAGGGTTGAAGGGTCATTGGACTTGGAGTTGGAAGAGTGCGTTTTTTTGGCACTCTTACCTTTGGGTCCTATAGGAATTTGGGGCTACAGTTTGGTCTTTTGGGAAGTAATCACAGAAGGGGATGGGTCTTCATCTGGTGACTCTTCAGGTTGCAATATTTGAAACCTGTCAGGAGAGACAATTTGCGGGTCTTTAGGTAAAATAGCACCTGAAGAATAAGCAGGGTCAGAAGGAGAGAAACAGGACTTAGGGGAAGAGGCCAATTGGGATTGGGGATTGGAAGGGAGATTATCCGAGGAAGAAACTTCTTCTTCAGTAGGATAATTCAAGTTAGGGATTGGGTCTTTGGATAGGATTAGTGTGGAAGATTATGGAGGTATGGCGTGTTGAGGAGGTGGGAGGATTCTCGTTGATGGCAACACAGAGTCGGAATTGGGCCTGGAAGCAGGAGGAGGTGGGAGAGCGGGGTTGGTGGTAGGGGGAAGTGAAGAGGGGAGAGTGGGCCTGTGATTAGGAGGTCGAGAAGCACGGTTTCTATAGGAACTCCTTCCCTCGGTGGACCCATAGGAGGCTTAGGTTGGGGATTAATATGACATAGGATAGAAGGGTGGACAATGGAACCACACCCAGAGCAAGGTGTAGGCTTCCAATCATATAAAACTTTTAAGGAGACGTTGTCCCCATCCATGGATATCGGGATTTCATCTGGTAAGGCAGAGGTACTAGAAACCAAGACACAAACCCGAGCAAAGGTTAACCTGGTTTTCCGAGCAGTGAGGGCGTCCACCGCCAGCGGGTGGCCAATATAGCTAGTAATTTTCGAAATACCCATGGGATTCCATATAGCCAAAGGCAAATCAACGATTTTTATCTAGAGAGGGATAGAGGAAAACTCATCTCATTTAGGCTTGAACTTAGGTGTCCATTGCTGCAAAATGAAAGGTCTCCCGAAGAAGAACCACGGTCCTCCAGGCCATGCAAGCTGGTAATCATCTGGAGATGCAAACTTGAACAAGAAAAAGCCATCGTTGAGAGAAAAAAGCTCCAGAGAACCCTTGGGGTTCCAAGCCTTCTTGGCAACATGCATTTAGAAGACTCATATAGGTCCGAGAGTAACCGACAAGGCAGGAGCCCCAATCAGGAACACCAAGAGCCAAGTCGTCAGCTGAGAAAGGAATCTTCTTAGGCTTCGTTTGTTTTTTTTGTGCTTTTGTAAAACACAGTTTTAAAAAACATTAATTCAGAAAATGGAGTTTTCTAACGGAGAAGCACATTTAAAAAGCATTCTCAAAACTGCAGAAAAATGAGAAAAATGAGTTATTGGGAACGTGATTTGACGAACCAAACAACACAAAAAAAATTCCTCCGTTTTAGGAAACGGAGAAGGCAAAAAAACGCTCAAACAAACAAAGCCTTAGTAAGCGGAACAAAAGAGAGAGAGAGAACTCCCCTGCCACCGAATCTTCTTTTGTTAGGTTTGAAACAAAGTTCAAACCTCCCAGAGCTGATGGAGAAGGGGGCAGAACATGAGGAGCGCCTGGAAGAGGAGGGAAGTCGACGCAGTAAGTAGAAGAAGAGGCCATTGCGGAGGTGGGGGAGGGGGAAGAAACCCCCCCGGAAGGTGGCGGGAAAGGGAGAAGGTGGAAGACGGCGGGAGAGTGCTAGAGGGAAAACCTTAGAAGAGCCATCTCTGTATGTGACATTATCCAATATCCCTTGCTTGGTTAAAAATATCTAATATCCCTTGGAAATCATCAATTGCCAGCAAAAATCTGAAATATTGAATTAAGCTACAATAATTTATCATGATGTGATATGTAGCAGCATCAGTCAGGAAACCACTGATCTCATTCTTTGGCAGCATTCGATGACAGTCATAAAATATCCAACTTCTACAAGTGCACAAAGAACGATGTTGTTCAAATCATTTATTTGATGAGACTCTAGTTCCATTAACATTTTTTCTTCCCTCTATAGGCAATGGAGCATGTCAAGTATTATGCCCTCCATTCCAAGAGTTATCTAGGCTCGTTCAAATGGATTTGATCAGAGCACGGGTCAACCAACAGGATGAATTGCGACGAGCTTGCTTTGCAGAAGTTCAAGCCCTCGGTGGATTTTTGAATAGAAAGCGTGTTCGATCGGACTATTTGGAATAAGTAGTAGTTGTCAGAACTTGTGAAGTAAGTTCGCTTGTTTGGTCGGAAGATTGAAGTGAAGGAATGGATGACTCATTGGGTTCAGGATTGAATTGAGAAATAGAATAACCCCTCGAGGAAATAGAATCGTCTCCAATGAGTTTTCTCTTCGCCCCTCTCATTCAGTTTCTTCTCCTTCTATTAATTGAAACCGTTGAATGGTGGTTACAGGATGAAGAGTCGTGTTGTTTGGGAACAATTCGACGGGACGTAGAGCTACGTCCGGTCGGAACTAAAATCACGCCCAAAAATGAGAATTACCGAGCAAATACCGAGCATTGCCAAACCATAACGAGGAATACCATCATGTGAAGACTCAATACCGAGTTATACCGAGCAATACCGAGTTGTACAAAAAATCCCGAGATTTTCTCGGTATTTTTTTGTACAACTCGGTATTGCTCGGTATAGCTCGGTATAACTCGGTATTTTTTCTCGGTATTTTTTTGTACAACTCGGTATTGCTCGGTATAGCTCGGTATAACTCGGTATTGGGTCTTCACATGATGGTATTCCTCATTATTATCAAATAATACCTAGTAATACCAAGCAAATACCGAGTTTTTTGGCGGGATTTTAGTACCAACCGGACGTTCCTCTATGTACGTTCACCGGACCAAATAAAAGTTCGTTGTTTGGAGACGTGGGACCAAATAAGTTTTACAAAGAGATGCAAATTTTCATCATTTTATTATATATATATTTATATTTGCTACTTCAAGCACACATGAGGATTAATAAATAGAACTGGCATTAGGTTTTATAACAGCTACAGTAGTCAGGAAAAAAAAAATTATCACCTGTCTCTCATAGCATTAACTGAAAGGTTATTTTTTTAGTTGTCAAGCATCTCTTAAGACTTGTTCAACGAAATGCTGAAATTGGTTTGTATTTTATTTTACTCGTCAACGTCGTGGGATGTAAATAGATACTGATTGCACTGTCATGTTTGTGAATCCAAATTCTTTCTTTTTTTTTTTTTTTTTTTTTTAGATTTTTTTTTTTTCAGTCAACACCTTCTTAAGACACGTAGCCCTGTAACTCGAGGTAATCCAACAAGAAATCCTTGTCGATGAAGTTATGTTAATGATTTAATTTTTATTGGATGGTTAATGATTTAATTATGCTTATGGTTTATAATTTGTATTCCACCAAATCCATTTGCGTTGTTGTCACAATGAGCATGAGGACCTAAAGCCTTCTTAAGACATTTAATCCCACAGCCCGGGATAGTCCATCCTAAAAACTTCATTGATGGAATTTTGGTTATTCATTTTAATGTTATAACTTGATTTAATTAATTAAACTAATGATTTATTCAAAATTAGAATAGTTCTTTATTTTTTTTGTTTTTAATTGAATATTTTAATGTATTAAATAAAGGGCCCATTTTTTAACTTTTTTATTTACTTTAAGTTATAAAGTTTTTATATTTTTCATAAATATTAGAACCTAAGATGTATAAAATGCCACAAAGTTTGCTATATTTTGATTTTTCTATAATTAGTTAAGAATTTTCGTAGTTTGAGTGTTTTATTGATCTAAGAATGACCAAAATGTTAACTTTTTATTTTTAATGCATTCTAGAGATTTGATAATTTTTTATAAATATTAGACCTAGAGATGAGTCCAGTTCCTTTGAGTTTTCTCAATTAAAAAAATAAAATAAAAAACAAAACCCTAACATAATATTTTTCTATTCGTTTCGACCCCCCCCCCTTCGCGTCTTCCGTCATTTTAGAACTGAGGGTTTCTTCTCCCTTCTTCGAGCGACATTTTCCCCTCTTCGTTCCAGTCGATCGGCTTCAGCTTCCTTCCACCAACAGTTTCTCTTCAAGTTGGCCTGGAGTCTCCTTTGATTGATTGTTAAAAGTTCTTCGTTGTTGGAGTTTAGGGTTTTTTTTTTTTTTGACACATAGTTTTTTTTTTTTTTTGCTTAATTAGAGGCTTTTCATATTTTGCACCTACCTATTTAAACCCCTTGAAATCCCTCCCAAATGTCAAGAATGACATGTAATAGTGATTTCAAGTGTTTAGAAATTATTTAGTACTTTTGATAATTTTTAATTATTTATTTTAATTTATTATTAAATTTCCTTTATTATTATATTAAAGTCTAATCCGAAGGATGATGGGGCTTTTATTTTTAGCCCTTGTTTGTATTTCTTGATTTAATTGAGATTTAATACATTTTTTTGAAATTTAATGCCCCACAAAGGGGCTGATTTTTGTTTTGCATCAAGTCAAAATTCAGTGAAATTAAAACATGTGGTTTACGATGTCACTAAGTTTACTTTTCCAAAAATCCACCCATATTAGGTATGTTTAGAATTTTCTAGAATTTTTATAAGTACTCCATACAAATCTCTTAATTATTTTCTCTAGGTGTCATTGGTGTTTCAATGGGTTTGAAATTTGGTCAGGCTAACCCTCACACATGCACAAGCACGCCATAAAAAAATTCTACCTATTTGGATAGTTATGAATTTTAAAAGTTATGGGTCCAAAACGGACCCATCATCTTAACTTCATTTCATAATACTTTTGAGCATACCGAGACCTATAAAAATTACTGAAGGTGTATAAAATTCTCAAAAATCTTTCACCAAAATTTGAGTCCAGTTTGACCACTAGATCTTGATAAATTTGAATAAAATAGTTTTCAAATAAATATAAATATCTTAATATACATTGATCAAAATCACTTGAAAATATATTTAGAAATAGTAGGGCTCAAGCCCTTTCCAACGAGTCCAAAAACACTCAATTTAGTAGAAAATTGAATTTTGTATGATTTTTCAAAGTTTGGCCTTAAAAATGAATTTTAACTCATATTAAAAAAAAACTAGGTGAGACACGTGGGGCGCTCGCGGCTGGACACATGGCACATGAGCGATAACTT
Organism: Dendrobium catenatum; assembly: GCF_001605985.2. Classification (NCBI taxonomy): domain Eukaryota; kingdom Viridiplantae; phylum Streptophyta; class Magnoliopsida; order Asparagales; family Orchidaceae; genus Dendrobium; species Dendrobium catenatum. The sequence continues at coordinate 470,096 of NW_021319645.1, read as the reverse complement.
AACTATGTACCTACAGGACGATGAGTTATATATGGGACACGTGGCACATGATGTTGTGCCACTTTAACAGGTTAGCGTGTTATTCAGGCCATGCAATCCATGATCGTGCCACATCATTCAAATAGGATCACGTGAGGGATCTAGTTAGACGTGCCATTATGTTTGGCATGATCATACAATCCAAATCGCACCAGAATCTCTAGTTCAAAAATGAATCATAACTTAGATTGACCATAACTTTTGATCCAACCATCCAATTTTGTTGAAGTTTGAAATGTAGGATCTACATAAGCAGATCATTGAATTCTTAGAGTTTGGAAGCTCCATGCATCGAGATCTTTGAGTATTTTTTATTTGATCATGAAAGTTTAAATGGACATAACTTACTAACTGGTGGGTGGATTTGCACGTTCTTGGGTTTGGTTTGCTCTTATAGAGATCCTCCTCAAATTTATAGAAGACCCCAAGAGCTAAGTCTGGATGGATTGAAAGATAGATTAAAATCTTCAATTTCTCTCTCTATTCAACACTGGGGGATTTGGAAGCTATGAAATGATGGGGAAAAACTTAAGAAGGGTGGAGGAGGCTCTGGAGAAACAAGAGGAGGGAACTTGGGGGTTGGAGTTAGTTAAGAAAAAAGTTTTGATGATATGAAAGTTTTGGCCACAGTTAGAGCATTTGAACCCTAATCCTTGTTTTTTGATGGATAGGATTAATTGGAATGGAGTTTTGGATGTTTTCCACCTGTCCAAAGTGATTGGGAGCCAAGGAGAAGGCTGCTTTGGTGAGAGTGACATGGTTGGGCTCATGTGAGGGGAGGGGGCCACATCTTCCCTCTTTTGGCTAAAACAAGGATTGGGCTAGGGTTTTGGCTTGCTTTAAGAGATATTCTAGGTTAATTTGAATACATTTAAACATAAAACTTGGAGGGAAATGGGATGGTTAAAGGGGTTTAACCATTTTGACCCATTTAAACATGTGTTGAAGGGTTCATTGATTATTTGAATAGTCAAATAGTCAATGCTGAATGGGATAAAGTTTTGAGGAGTCTAGCATGTTATTTGGGTGAATGCCATGGAGTTTAAGATTAAGGGTTTGGTGTTTGGTTGTAAGTTAAGCCTATGTATAGGTTTGACTAGCCTTGGTGGGTTTGACCAAGTTATACCCATAAGAGCTCAACTTATAGAGGATTTAAAAGTGTTCGAAGCACACAATAGGTGCATTCTAAGCACAATAGGTGCATTCTAAGAGATTAATGCGTTTTGATTTGAGTGCATGCATTAGGTTGACCCAGATCGACCTGATTTGATTAGTTTTAAGGTTAGTTGACCTAGTCAACTAATGACTGATTTGAGGTGACCAATCATTGCCAATTCACTAGGATTTATTTTTATGAAAATTTTGTGGAGTTTAGAAATAATTTTGGTTTTAATTATTGGGCTGGCTTGGTTAACCATAGTTGACTTGGTTAATTATGGTTGACTTGGTTAATCAGGTTAGGACAAGGGTCAAGGATAGGGTCAACCAATTCTGAATGATATTTTTGGGCCCAATGGAAACGATCTCATGCAATAATGAGGACTCCTTTTATGAATGCATGTTTGTACCCTTGAAGGGCATTTTGGTCAACTGGGTTAAATCAAGACTTGGGTTTAGGTTCAATGCATCCCAAACAATATTTAGAACATATTGGAAGTGTTTTTAAAGGTTGGTTTGAATGAGCCATGTTGAGGTTTAAGGGAAAGATTGATTTTTTACTTAAAGATTTGGGGTTTAGTGGGCCCATGGTCACCCAAGGTCCACCAAAAGTTCAATTTTGTGTTTAACATATCATAGCAAGGTCATGGATATGTTCAAGGGTTTTGGTGAAGGTCCTAAGGTCAAATTCCACAAGAAGTAAAGTCCTGTGCATTGGCTATAAATATTTGAAGGTTTTGCAGACTTTGAAAATCAATTTAGTTTTGGGGATTAGAGGGCTCAGATTGGCCTCAAATTTGAAGGATTAACCCTATAGACATGTCTAATCAATAGAAAATTAACGGATCATGAATCGGAGGTCACACTACAGGAAAACAGCTCATTTCCGACAGAATTTCCGGCAGAAACAAATTCGTCAGAAATTCCGACGGATTTCCGAGGAATTTCCGACGGAAATTTCCGTCAGAATTTTCTCGGCGTACTTCCAACGGAATTTTTGAAGTTATTTCCGAGCATTTTCTGTTGGCTTCCGACGGACTTTCCGGCTGATTTCCGCGAAATTAAAAATGTTTCTGGAAAATGAATAATAGAATATTTACATTATTTATTTTGTTAAATAAAATATTGCTAAAATATAAATAAATCAAAAGTTTAAATAATTTAGTGCTAAATTAAATATAATTATTAATTTTGATCTTTAAAAAATTTAGGGTTTTAAATACAGTATATTTAAAATAAATTAAATTAAACATTATAAATTTTTTAATTTAATTATTCAAATTTTATTAAGTTTATTTTGAATAAACTATAACCTCACATTATAAAATATTTTAAATAAATTATATTAAAATAATATTAATTATTTAATCTTTTAATATATTAACTATTTTTAAATAATAATTTCTGTTTTGAGTAATATAAATAAATAATAACTGAAAGACTTTTTCATTTTTGCAGGTTGGCCTGATGGTTTGGGGGGACAGCAGATTTGCTGAACGGCAGGGGTTCGAACCCCGCTTAGCGCTGGCTATACGGGCGGGTGTTACGCGGGTCAGGCAGGACAGGCGGGTCGATGCGGATCACGCAGGTTAGCCGGGTCTATGCCGCGGTTGTCATGCCGGGTCAGGCGGGTCTCAGGCCAGCAGATGAGCTCAGCTGGCTGGGGGGAATCGGGTCCCGGGCGGATGAGCTGCTGGCCGGACCCGGGAGGGAGGGGTGGGGAGGGCTTCAGCGGGATTAGAAAAAAAAAAAATTTCCAATTTTTTTAAATTTCCGGCGTAGTGTATTTTCGTCGGAAATATTTCCGGCTCATTTTTCGCCGGAAATTTTTTCGGCAGAAAGTTTTACGCCGATAGCACTTTTCCGACGCGCGTTAAACTGGCGTAAATATTTTCGTCGGAAATCCGCCGGAAATGCGGCGGATTTTGACCATTTTCCGATGAAAAATGGACGCCGGAAATAGCGGTTTTTCCTGTAGTGTCTTTTGGTTTAGCTTTGAGGTGATTGAAAAATTGCCCAAAAAAGGGTTATGAGACATGCTTTTGGCCTTAAGGTTTAGCTCGAAGTTTTGGATTTTTTTTACAGTCAACCTCATATAAAAATGACATCAAAACTAGAACCTTTAAAAAAATTATCTCTATTTGTTCAGAGATTATGATTAATATCATATAGTATAATTAATATATTTAGTCAATTCCAAGAAAACCCTTCTTTATTTGATTTGTCTGTATGATTGGTGCCATATAATATGATATATTTTTTAGATTTTTTTTAATACACTCCTTGATTTCTAATTCTTAATTAGAAAATTGCATAGATAATCATACATGATAATAAATACCATGCAACAAGATTAGTTCAAATTTTTAATATACCTACAAATGAAAAGGAGCTTAGGACGATTCGAAAATTTTGAATATAACTAGTTGTATTTTTTGAGGACGATTCAAAAATTTTGAATATAACTGGTTGTATTGTTTGATAGTAAATGTATAGTATGATTAGAACTAAAATTATAATACTAAAATTTTTTTGTATTTAATATGATTTGATCTTTTAGAATTACAAAAAATGTCAAACACATTATATAATGTGATCCAAATCCTATGGTATGTCATAGATCAAGTTTTCTTTGCTTTAATTTAGCTCATATGTGTGTTTGATTGGATAGTTCAAATAAATCATATACTTAGTGCATTTAAGATGGCTCAATAAATATAAAAGTATAAGTCCTTAATTTCTCTACATTCTTTTTTCTCCCATTGGCTTTACATCCTTCATGAAAGTCTCAAACTTCAGCTTAGGCTAAATGCTCCTTCATCAGTTTGTGATTTCCATCCAAGTTACATGTCTAGCCATATATTGGCCTCCATCTATTGTATACTTAAAATTTTAGTATAAATAGATAGCCTGCACACACAAACTCATCATAAAAAAAGTAATATAATAAAGAAACTTTCTAACTATTAAAACATTCAAAAGCATATAGGCTCATGGAATTTAATAGTTTCCCACTTTTGTGATGAAAAATATCTTTGATTGGGTTATTTTTTAATAGAAAATATTTTTTTGAAAACTATTATTAAATTTATAAAAATAGTTATCCTCTTAACTCATATCTCTACTAAGATTATGTGAGTTAAAAGTGTAGAAATATTAATTTTAAAGAAATTTATAAGAGATAAAATAAATTGAATTAAATTTTTATTAAAAAACTCAAATACAAATAATATTCACTACTACAAAGAATAACTATAAGTATATAACTCAATATAAGTACACAACACTACCAGATACTACTATCACTTTTGACATCTCAAAAAGAGCTAGTAAACAACACCACCAAAAAGAACATACATGAAACATACACAAATAGAAAAAAATTGAACGTGGAGATTCTTGGTCTACTGGTGGTGGAGAAATGTGAAAGTCGTTGTGTATTTAGGAGAATTGATCCCAAAATCAAGCTTCAACTTCATTATGGCGACATCATAGCTATGCCCACCAAAAACTTTTTTTCCTAGATGTAGTCATTACTCTTGATCTCTAACTATGAAAATTGCTTAGTCCACTCATGTTAAGGGTATTTATAAGCAAACTAAATAGGAGTGGGCCTTCCTTTATCTTCTTCCTCGTTGCTACCTTCTTCCTATACTTTTTGATGCCACTTACTCTATCTAATATTGAAGGAATGGTAAAAAAAATGAGAAGATAGATGGAGGGGTGGTTAACGATAGGTCAGGTTGTATTTGGATTCAAGGATATAGGTACTAATGTGTCATAATGTTAGGTTTTTCTTTTGATAGGCCCTTTGGTTCCTAATGAAAGTCTTATTTTTAATATATTATTTCAACATGTTTGTTACACTAATTATTTTTTGATTGTGCAATAATAGGCAACTATTATAAGAAATAGATTTATATTATATAAATCACCAAGTTTTGGAATGATGTTGTGTTGAAGCTCATGTTGGATGACACGAGTGTTCAACACAAGGCCACTCATTAAGAGTTGGGTGTGACTAAATGGTGAATTCGTAAGGGTTGTATTTACTATGGACCAATTGTAGTGGAGATCATCAGTATGTATGTTATGGGGTGTAACATCGATATGGGATACATGTAAATTCTGATGTTGGTCATGGTCAATTACGGATTCTTTCCTTTTGCATACTAGTGATTGTATTACAATCCTATTAGTATTAATTCTTAAAATTGAAAAAAAAAATCATACAACATTTTAGAGTTAATGGAAATGCAATTGAGATGATAACTTATAAAATACCACAAGGAAAAAGATAATGAATTTGATAAGATAAATATTTTTGCAATAATACCTTTTAATCAATAATAAATAATTCTCTATATTTTGTATATGTTACTTCATCTTCTTTCAATCAAAACTAGTCATCCCATTGACGGTGAGATGATGGTCCTAAAACATATGAGTTCTTTTTTAACATTTTCAATCAATTTAATATTTTATCAATTAGATTTTATTCAAATGAATTTTAGGTTTATGTGATTTAGTTTTTAAATTTTCTTAGATTTCAGTTTCTTATATATGTAATTTACATTATTGTTATGATTCCCAATCTACGAACCTAGAGATAACATTTTTAAATAATTTCAAATGATATTAATCTCAAATTAGCATATATGTGATAAAAAAGGCTTACTTTAACATCATATTCACCCACCCAATTATGTACTTTTGCTTGTTAAATTAAGTAACGCATGGATATCCGAAGTCAAAGGTTGTGGATATATAATAGATTGTTATCATGACAAAAATCATTGATAGATGAATTTTTCAAGGGAGATGCATATTTTATTCATGTTGCAAGTCAGCTATCTTCATTATTATCAAATGCGAGGTTTAGGTGTCTTTGTTCAAAGCATAAAAACCAAACATTCCTTCCACCAAACAAGGTTATGCTAGATTTATTATAGAGAATTTTTACTAGGTTATTTATTCTACTTCACATGGATTGTACGAGCCACATTTTGACTCTTAATGAGAATAGTAGAGAGTAATACGAGCCACGTATTTTACTTTAACAAGTTCTAAAATAGTAGAGACTGAGAATATAGAGACGTACAATGAAATGGTCTTTGATGTAACAGGCTCATGATTTAGATAACATATAGAAGACCCACCTAACATCATAGTGCAAAACTTCTATGAATTTATACATGTAGCTTAATAACTAATTTCGGATGGGTGCACTATTGACCTCATTTTTTGGTATGAGGTCAAGACCTTTCCTTTTATCATTCATCATTAGTGCTTAGGTTTTCCTAGCCTTATTTAGATCAAACATGTAAGGATTCTGGGGCAACCTAAGAACTTAGCTTTAGACCAAACCTAGATCTTAGGAGACCTCCTAATGATATTTTTAGGTTTAATAAGTCCTTTAAATACCTTTAAACCAATGCCCTTGCATAAGCTTTATACAATCACATTTATTAAATAAATTTTACTAAACCCACCTCCATGACCATGAAAATGAAATAAATCATCTCATGACCTCTCTTGCATAGATTTAATCCATTCTTACTCATTCCATGCCTTAAAATAATTTAATTTAACTCACATTATCCAAAATATCCAATAGGACCTAAAATCTAAAAAATTGGCTTCTTGATTACCCACCTATTTTGGACTTAGCCATTGCATTTTGAATGCTCCAAACATTTATTTGATCCATCTTAAACCAAGATCAAGTCATGTTCAACCCTTAGACCATGGCTAAAAGCAAAATTTTCAAAATACCCTTAAGTACACAATATGATTATTTTCAATGCCAAGCAATGCGAAAGCTTTGAATTCACATTCTAAGTTATCCATAAGTTTTATTAAACTCAACCCAAACCATTACTTGTTCTCCCATGGTTTACAACGTCAGCCACATGTGATCCATTTGACCCAAACAACTCTTACTCATGTTCACACCCAATTCAAGTCATGGCATGGCCTCTTAACTCCCCAAATCATCTTCTTGAACATGTTAAAGTCCATTAGAGCTATGTTTATGGTGGACTAAGTCAATTATGGGAACCCTATGTGACACATACACCCCTCCTTTTAAATTAAACCTAAATCATATGGACCCTTAAACTTAAACCTATGCTAATGGAAACTTCACATCCTAAGCATATTTTCCTACCCAACCCACCACATGGTGGACTAAGTCAACCTTTGGGCTAGCCCAAAGTGAACCCAAATAAGTCAAAACTCATTTTACTCTAATTCATGCAAGCCAACCCCTGTATTTCACTCTATATCCTTAATATAACGCTCCAATTGATTTCCCCAACTAGCTAGCCACTTGGTTTTATTTCATTGCACTCAAAACATTAAACCTAATGCAATAGAAATTTTGTGAGCTTGAAAATGACTCCCAACTCCACTCCACTGCCCCTAATAACTTTGTTCTACTTGGTAGCAACATCCTTAATCAATTTCAGCCATCATAACGACCTCTAAGTGCATGTTCAAATGAGCTCTAGTGAGAAGGAAGTCTTTTCTTCTAGTTCATTTTAGCCCTCGACTCCTAAAGTAGATTCATTGCCTTGAACTAAAAAAACTCATAGGAATCAAAAGCTTCATCAATAGAGAACTCCTTTAAGGTATAACTCAAACCATGGCTTAATAGATTAGAGGTCTGGGCCTTTGTGAAGAAAATGGTTAATCTACAAGAATCTGACTGTTGGATTAATCATTTACTTCATGGAGATCCTATTGGATGATTTTAAAGAGAATCCATACACTCAAACTCACTGGATAAGCATTTTCACATAGAGGGTTTACATTTAGAGCTAGAGATTAAACATGAAATCAAAACCATCCATTTCTTCTATCTTGCTCCTATTTGACTGCCCCAAGATTTTGAGCTTTAAATTGTAATCATTCAATCTCACATCAAATGAACTTGTTCAATCTAAGTTATCTTAGGTTTCAACAAAGATTTAAGTAGCAAATTGGAGTGCACTATATGGAAGTGCATGCTAAGTTAGCTTCTAGCCGTGTAATTTGAATAGACATGGATTTCAAATGCATAAAAAAGCTGAAACTTCCAAAAATCATTTCTCCCAATCTAGTGGACCATTTTGGGTGTATTATGCCTCTATGGATTCAAGATATAGTGCAATATCTAATGAGTACTTGTTTAAGCTTAGTAATTCAGTAGTTTATCTTTAATTTAATCAATACAATAATATATATTCATTTAATTGTATATGCATTGCTCAAATAGGCCTCAAATTCATATGGGATGACCTTCGGGATGTCATCAAGCTCAAAAAATTTTCCCGAACGTATTTTTTATATACTTTGGCTTCTTTGATAATTTAAAACCCTAGGGCACTATATTAACATAAAATTTCAAATAGTCAGAAATCAGGAACTGTAGAGGATTTTTGTATGATTTTCATGTGGTTGTTAGGTTCTTGTATGAGGGTTAGATATCAACTAACTTCATCCCAATCCAATCCCTCATATACTCTACAAAGTTCACTTAGTCTTTAGGGTTAGACATCTTAGGAAAAACATGAAAATTCAAAATTTCATCCATATATTTTTAAACTTTCACCATATGATCTTAAGGTCTTCAGATACTTCTGAATTTAATTTGGTGAAGATTTGAATCCATTTGGTAATCCAATTAAAAAACTTAAAATTAGCTCAATATAGGAATGTAAATTCACCAAGCAATTTCACTTTTTCTCCTCTCGTCTTCCTAGAATTTCATGCTTTGGAAATTCTAGAGTTTTGGTCTTTTACTTTTTTCTCTTGTGCACTCACACTATTTTGGTTTATTTAGGAGAATTCTCTTCATGGCCTATGGCCTTTTTTTGGCTCCTGGCGTTTTTATTTTAATTGATCTCTTTATTTCTTTCAAGCTCTTTTTCTTTAAGTGTTCAGGGATTCATAGTAGCTTCTCCATCCTCTAACCCTTGGTGTTCTAGTAAACTAACTTCTAATGGTAAGCTAACTAGTTTCACTGGGCTTGATAGCATATTGAGATCTTTTCGTAATGTGGTTTCTATTGCTAGTACTTCATCTCTTCTCCATATTTCTTTTGTGCATACATCCTTATTGGTGTACTCACAATAATGCTTGGTGAAGATGTTGTTGAAAAATTGGCTACCCTTTTTGAGTTTACTCTTATGGGAAAGTTTGTCTTGTGTCGTCCTAACCTTGACACGATCCATGGCTTTTTGTGAATCTTGAACTTCTTGGCTCTTTTTCAATTAGTCTTTTAGATCCAAAGCATGTGGTTATTCAGTAACTAATGACCTTAATTATAGCTAGATTTTTTCAAACAAAACTTCTTATATAAATGCCTAACAAATGAGGATCTTGAAATGGACTCCTTTGTTTAGCATCAAAGAGGAATCTCCCATTATCCCTATTTGAATTTCTTTCCCTAACATGTGCTTACATATGTTTAAGTTGCAAACCATTCATGCATTAGCATTTATTTTTGGGAGGCCACTTAAAACAGATCAAGTTATAGCTGTGTGTTCTCATCCATTTGTAGCTTGGGTTCTTATTGAGTTGGATATTACAAAAAAGTATCCTAAAAAAATTTGGGTGGGGCCTAAAATTTTGAGTTATTTACAAAAGGTTAAATTTAAAAAATATATCTTTATTTATAACCATTGTAAAGCATATGGCCATGCAATTTCTAAGTGTTTTATTTTGAACCCTAATTTTAGAAAGCAAAAAGTGCCTCTTGGGGAGGTTACTGAGCCTGTTTTTATACCTAAAAATAATATGGACTATATTTCTGATAAGGTTAATAATGAATTGCAGCCTTTAGAGCATGATAATAACCCTCAAGTTATTATTTCCCCAACTACCTTCCTTGTGGGTCAGTCAGTGGCTTAATGGAGGGATCAAATTAATCTTTTAATGTTTTAATAATCTCTTTTCAACATAATAATGTTCCTTAGCAATCTAACATATTGAACCCTTAATTGTAGAATTTGATGGCTACCATTTCAGTGGAAGGTATGACCCCTGTGAATAATAATGTTGTGAATGTTTCATTAGTCCTTTCTTAAATCTCATGTAATATTAATCATAATATGGCTAGTTTACAAAATAGAATTTTGGTTTCTCATCAAAATGATGATGACGCGCATACTATTTCTACCTCTGTGAATATTAATACCCATAAAAATGAAATTTCAAATGATAATTCTGATGAGCTGGAAAATTTTGAGATGAATAATTTGGTTATTGTGACTAATGATAATATGGAAGAAGGAGAATTTATTGAAAACACATGCCTGGGCAATAAATTTATTATTTATACTAATGAACCATCTATTTCAATAGCGGCTTCCTCTTCAATTGGAAAATAATTTGATGAAACCTGTTTGGAAAATAATGATGGTTTTACAAAAGTTGCTAAAAAGAAATACTAAGCTCTTAAAAATATTTCTCTCTAATCCCCAAGGAATACTATATCTCAAAATGCCCAATTCTACTCAAATGTTTAAATATATTCTTTAAAATGTTAGGGTATTGGTTGGCCTTCTAGCATGACTAGGGTTAAGAATATTTGTAGGATCCATAATATTTTAATGTTGAGATCTCTTAATTCGTAATATGATTCTTTTTTGCAATTTAGTTGACATTGGTTTTTTTGGTTGGGGGGGGGGGTGGAAGGGGCATTCCTTATTCTATTTCCTTGGAAGAATTCAATAATATGATTCTTTATTGCAATTTAGTTGAGATTGGTTTTTCTGGTAGTGATTTTACTTAAAATCGTGATAATCTTTGGCAAAGGCTTAATCGTGCTCTTTTTAATAATCAATGGATTTCTATTTTCCCTCTCACTCATGTGGAACATCTAAGCAAAACCATTTCTGATCACTCTCCATTTTTTATTTCTATTAAAACTTAGGTTATGCATGCTCCTTCTATTTTTAGATTTTAAAATATGTGGTTTCTTGATTTGAGAATTTTTAGTGTGTTTTAGGATAATTGGAATGCCCCTTTTCACCCTGACAATTCTTGTGGTAATTTGTTTAAGTTTTGGCTTAACCTTAAAAGATTGAAATACAACATTAATTGGTGAAATAAAATATTTTCTCTAATATTTTAGCTCCTGAGAATAAGATTGTGCTTTTAAATAATATTTATATGAATGAGTCTAATGATCATAATTTGAATATGCTTCAAGAATCCAAAAATCTCTTCAACCTTCTTCATTCTGAAGAGGAAATTTTCAGGAAGGAAAAAGCCCCTGATAAGCATTTATGCCAGGGTGATAAGAATAATAAGTATTTTCATACCTCTATTAAGAAGAAAAAAGCCAAAATTTTCTTCACAAAATTTCTCTTCAAAATGGGGTTAATTATAATACTGAGGACAATATTGCCTCCTCGGGCATTGAATTTTTTGAAAAGCTTTTTAGCAAAAAAATTTTCCTTAGCTTATTGCTCAAGCTCATCTTATTCCTCATTTGATTTCTAATGAGTATAATGATTTTCTTGTTAAAGTTCCTTCTATTAAGGAGATTCAGGATATTATGTTTGGTATGAATTCTGAGTTAGTGGATAGGCCTGATGGTTATACTACTTTTTTTTTCCCTAAAGGCATGAGATATTATTAAAGATGACCTTGTGAATACTATTTTGAATTTTTTTGGTGGTACTCCTTTAACCAAATATTTCTCTTCTACTTATATTATGCTTATCCCCAAGAGAAATATTATCAATAACTTGGAGGATTTTAGGCCTATCAACTTGTGTACTTTTTCATTAAGCTTATATCCAAGATTTTAATGGGTAGATTGGCTCTGTTTCTTCCTAACATTATTTCCCATTCTTAAACCAATTTTTTTAAGGGTAGAGCTATTATTGTCAATATTCTTCTTACTAAAAAAATGATCCATGAGATTAATGCTAAAGTAAAGGGTGGGGACATCATTTTAAGCTCGATATTGCCAAAACTTATGATAATATTTCTTGGGAATTTCTCTATAATATCATGGTATCTTTAGGCTTTGATTTTCATTTTTTACAAATTATTATAAATTTATTGAGATCTCTTACTTTTCCATTATTAATAATGGTAAGAGTAATGATTTTTTCAAATCTTCTCAAGGTCTTAGACAAGGGGATCCTCTTTCCCTTTTTTTATTATTGTTATGAAATATTTGTCTAGAGGCCTTGATCATCTATTTATGAACCATCAATCTATGTATTTCCACTCTAATGATGATCTCGCCATTTTCCATTTAAGCTTTCCTGGTGACTTTATCATCTTTACCAATGGATCTATTAAGATGGTTACCATTCCTATGAAATTTCTTCGTAGCTTTGAGGAGAATAGTGATTTAATCATTAACTTCAACAAATATTGTTTCATTACTGCTAAGAATATTAGTCTCAATTGTATCAATGGCATCAAGAATAGAATTGGGTTTTTTCATTGTAATCTTCTATTAAATATCTTGACATTCCTCTTTTCAAAGGTAAGAAAAGGTCGTTTATTTTTTATGACGTTGTCTCTGGTATTCAAAAAAAGCTTTCTTCTTGGGAATTTTCTTTTGGTGGCAAACTTGTCCTCATTAAAAGTGTTTTTTGTTCTTTACCTATTTATATGCTTCAAACCATTTATCCCACAAATGATATGTGCACTCATATTGAAAGATGCTTCAATAAGTATTTTTAGGGTTCTTCCCCCAATAATTCTAAAATTCACTGAAAGTATTATTAGAACAAGTGGAAGGTTGTTTGGGTTGTAAAATAATATTGGATTTAGCTCATGCCTTATCTATTAAACTTTGGTATGCTTTTAGGGCTAAGCCAAGTCTTTGGGCCAAATTCATGAACTAGAAATATTATTTAGGCAAACATCATACTTTTTTTTTTAAAGGGTGACTCTATGTTTTGAAAAAGGCTTTGTAATATTAAGTGGGAAGCTGAAATTTTTCTCCAATGGGATATTGGGGCTGGTAATATTTTCTTTTGACAAGATCATTGGATTGGTTCTTGTTCTTTTGATACCATGTTTCATACCCATTCCACCTCTATTGTTAAAGTACCAAATTTCATTTTTTAGAACAATTGGAATGTTCCTAAGCTTGTGGATACTATGCCTAGCAAGATAGTTGATCAAGCTGTTAAAATTCCTTTGAACATTGTTGTTGAGGATTGCATTTTATTTAAAATTTTTGATACCGGTAAATTTTCTCTCAAAGATACTTTGAATCATATTAGATATAAGAAACCTTTGTCTTTTATTGATTATATGATTTGGCATAAGAGTATCCCTCCCACTATCGCATTTTTTATTTGGAGGATTTTGCATAGAAGTTGACAAGGTTTGTATCAAGTACAACTTCATGAGAGTCAAGCTTCAACTAGTGAGCAATCCTCTACGAGATCAAGACAATGCTTAGATTACAATACGTGGTCCTATGCAACAGGAGGTATTCATAATAAGAGAGTATAAATATTATGCTAACAAGTCTATGCATATGAGACAATCATCCAAACCAATAACCTACGGAGATAGCAGCATTGTGGAGTTAGTCAACCAGAAAGTTACAGTTTTGATAGAGGAGATAGAGCATATGCAACAAGTACTAGCTGATATGAAAATGCAACAAAACCAAATGCAAGCAGAGCTACAAGTATTCATATAGCAATATCTTCAACAATAGGCTCAAGAGGCTGAGGAGATTGAGGATGATTAGTATGAATTTATGAGCCAATTTGATATACCTATTCATATTTTTTCATGTATTATTTGAGAACAAATGAATTGTTTTAGTTTCTGTTTTAATTTTCTAATAAAGAATAGTTTTTGTTAGAATTATTATAAATATTATTTGGCTTATAGTTATAATATTATGATATATTGCATCATTATAATATGTGCTAGTTAGTTGTTTGTATGAAACTGCATTTTTTTTTATTTGTGTTAAAGGTTTTCAACATTTTTTTGGCCCGAAAAGTTTCGATACAAGCAATGAAGGAGTTCTACTGACAAAACCCAACAAGTTTCCGGTGAATTCTGCCATTGAAATTTTTGCTAGCCCTTCATTATGCCCATTGGTAAGTTGATAAGTATTTTCGCCGGAAATCAATCGGAAATGTTATCAGCATATATGAATTCCGACAAAAACTTATTTCATGTGATCTTTTTATAGATGGAATTAAATCCGCTGGAAGTCTACTAGAAAATAATTTTTTTTTTATGAATAATGCATGTTTGGGTTTATATGAGAAGAATTACATCTGAATTGTTGTCCTTTATTCTTTTGAAGAAGAATTAAATCTTAATTCTAACAAAAATTAAAATTTTTATATAAAAACTGCTTTAAGAAGCAACAAAAAAGTCATCCAAAATGAACCCTTAATCAATAAATTTAAGCACTCCCAGACAAAATTTGGGCACAATCCATCAAGCTTGATATAACATTAGGCTTATGATAGTATAAGATGATCAACCTTCAACGAGTTGATATATTATTCATGACTTTTCCGCCCATATTCATTAACTGTGTATCTCAATGAGTTGAAAACTTGAGATTTTCTCTCCTCTTGAAAGGATCTAGGATAGGTTGGGCTAATGGTGGATGTGGATTTCGTCTCAAGGGTGTTTGTTGTCCCCATATTTGTTTATTCTTTACTCAGAACTTCTCTCCAATGTTATGCACCAAAAAGAGCAGCAGCTAGGTGTGTCGATTGTGACTAATGTCAAGCAAATTTCTCATCTATTATATGTCGATGATATCATGTTGTTTGCTGAAGATTTAAGCTTCGTTTGAGACAGCTTTCTTACTGCTTTACGAAACAATTTTGTAATATAAAATTTTTCGAATTTGAAATTTTTTTTATTAGAAAACTATTTCATAAAGCAGTTAAAAAGTTGTCCCAAACGAAACTTTAACGAAGGCAACCAAACTGATTAACTCAGTCCTAATGGAGTGCAGTAGTTAGTCAGGCCAGATAACTAATAAGCTAAAATCTGCTATAAATAAAGTTCAGTAAAGCCGCAAAGAACTCAAAACAGGAGGATTGCTAAGTTTTTTGGGTTTAGAAAAGTTGATGAGCTTGAATATTTTGGAATCCGCTTGGCTATACAAAAACTTACTATTACAAACTTTTTCTAATTTCCTGCAGAAAGTTGAAGCCAAAGTGAACACATGGGGTCGTTGCAATCATTCATTAGCAGGTTGGGCCATTCCATCCTAAACTTCCTTAATAGCTCTTCCCACTAATATTATGACTCAAACTAATCGCCAAAGGGGTGTTGCTTAGCAATAATGCAATCCCTCCAAATAATTGGCTGCACCGGCTTAGTGACATTGCAGCCACTTGCCAGAAGCTAACAAAGGACATTCAGGTTTTCATGTTGTGGGGCTTTCTATGCCTCAATTTAATGATTTTAAGTCTCAGAAGTCACGGAACGAACGAAAAATGTTGCTGCAGCACTGCCCGCTCGACGCTCGCTGTGTATTTACTATTTACTAATAAAAAAGTGCGGGTCGATTCAGGTTACTGTCAGGTTTTCGGGTTGACCCGAATCCGACCTGAAAAACTAAACGGATCAAAAATCCAAACCCTAACCTAACCCGTTCTTTAAACTGGTGTGACCTGAACCCGAAAATTTCGGATCAGTTTCGGATCGGGTTTTCGGATCGGATCAAATGTTGACCGCCCTAACTTTAACCAACTTATATATTACCTTCAGAACACAGCAAGTGAAAATACTACCAAGGGCAGAATTTATTGCCATGTTGCGTATCAGGTTTGGAGAGCTAGGAACTCAAGAAGAATGGTAGATCCTTTGGAACACCATCAGCTTTTGCAGCCATGGCTCTTGCTTCTCTGAGATTCTCACATTTATCCTCTCTCAGAACAATAGGGCATCACCCTACCTTGTAGATC
Organism: Dendrobium catenatum; assembly: GCF_001605985.2. Lineage (NCBI taxonomy): Eukaryota > Viridiplantae > Streptophyta > Magnoliopsida > Asparagales > Orchidaceae > Dendrobium > Dendrobium catenatum. The sequence goes on along the minus strand of NW_021319645.1, from coordinate 453,978 downwards.
GTCTTCTTCTAGATGTTGGTTTACAAGTGGTGGTAGATGGATGGAAGTAGCTAGGTAAAAATGAGAGGTGATCCTGAAATCAGGCTTAGGCTTCATTTGGAACGGCTTTTTCACTGCTTTTTAAAACAGCGTTTTAGTACAAAAATTTTAATTTTTAAACTAGAAAGTTGTTTTAAAAAACAATAAAAAAACCGTCCCAAACAAAACCTTAGTCATCATCAAGCTAGTACTACATCTGCTCCAATCAAATGTTCTCTTGCTAAATATGCTCATCACCTTTTAATTTCAACTAAGTAAAATATTCAATCCAGTCATCCTGGGGATAATTTCTTGCATTAATGAATATGAGGAGGGGTTCTGTTTCTTCCTCTTTCTCATTCTCTCCTTAAGTTGGTCAGGGCCTCTCATTGTATATGATATGGAATGAATGATTGGTAAAGGGAGAGTAAATAATCAGGTAGTTGAGGAAAGACAAGATTGTACTTAGTTTATAGGATGTCCTTAATGATATGGCCAAGTGTTAAGTTTTCTTTTCTATGAGCTTAAGGGTTTCTAATGGATGTAAGGTTTTCTATGTACCAGATCAAAAGGTTTGCTACATTGAATTGTATACCAATCATGCAATAGTTGATACTATAGTGAGGAGTGGATTACAGAAGCATTCAACACAAGATTGCTCACTAAAGGCTAATGATGGCGAGGAATTTACCTAAGGTTCATGTTTATAGTTGTCTTTTTGTAATTGAGATTTGTGGCTACATCATACGAAGTGATACCTATAGGTGATATATACAAATATTCAAGTAAATCCTAATCAAATATCGCAACTTATCTCCTACAACTAATGATTGCATTGCAATCCTATCAAAATTTATTCATAGGTTTGCGAAGAATTTGTATAGCATCTCAGAATGGAATGGAAATGCAAGGGATACGAGAAATTTGATAGTACGTTAAAAAAAGTCATAGATTTCGTACAATGAATTTTCTTACACTACAACCTTGAATTAGTGATCGAAGGTTCCTTGTATCATGTAGTTGCTTCATCTTCTTCTAAATCAAAATTTTCATCAATTTTTCATCCCTTTTGTGCCCAAGATGAAGATCCCTACTATGCAATCTCTTATTTGTCATTTTAGAAGCAAATTATAAGAGACCTATTAAAGGGTGAACCGGTGAAGTAAAGCTCACACAAGAAGATTGAGAAACTTATGAGGTGTGAGTGAAAGAGAAATCAAAACCCTATTTATAGATTTAGGGTCTATGATTCATGAACTATAGTGATTCTAAATGAAATCTACTATACGTGCAAAAGCAAAAACTACACAAAAAGTCATACAAATCTATGATTAGTAGAAAATTAGAATTACTATCCATGATACACTATAGAAGTGATGAAAGAAATTACATGGCCTTTATTAATGATTTTTCTTGATACACTTATGGGTATTTACTTCGAGAAAAAAAAAAAACTTAATTTTAATTCATGAAATAGAAAGCTGAGAATAAGCATAAATTGAATAGAAAATTTAAGATCTTAGATCAAATAGATGGAAATATGAAGTATGGTTTCTTAGTATACATTGTGAACTCGGTAGTATAGTGCATGCAAGCATAGCAGCTTATTTGCCTGAATCAATAGGATTAGAAGAGAGCAAAGGTAGAACATTGACAGGGATCATAAATTCCATACTAATAAGTTTTGGAGCACCACGTAATATGGGGAAGCTATTTTATAAAATGTGAAGAGAGTTTAGGTAGCTCATTTGATCCTATGAAAAACAAATTAGGTTCTTGTATTATCTTGAAATGAGACGAAATAATATGTAAGTTTATCCAATTCTTGTATGGATCTAAACAATATCGAAACAATAGTGTCAAATCTTCATGTCATCCTGGTCTCCAATTATTAAAAGGTCAACTGAGTAAGTTAATGCATTTATCATAAAAATCAACATGAAAAAGTGAACTATGGCTCTTGTTTTCTGCATTTAGATTGCCTCTTGCCATAATACTCAACATGAGTATTTATGTATTAGAAGGGCAGCTAATAATTTATTAAACAGAGAATCAGTCTAAGACCATCAATAACACCCTTAGCTAATCACCCAGGATAAGTATTTGTATCATAATGAGCCAAGGATCTAGCATTATTCATTTTGGTTGGCCCTTGTCCTAATACACAATATGAGTATTTATGGATGAGAAAGGCTCTTAATAACCTATTAAATACCTAATAAGTCTAAGACCCACCATAACACTCTTAACCTAACTATCAATTACATTGATTTGTGTCAGTTAACCGATGTAAGTGAAAAGTTTAATCATCTTTTATGCAAACTTAGGCAGATTTAGAGGAGCAAATGAGTCAAGCCGAACTCGAGCTTAGCTCGTCAGCCAAAGGACATGCTCGAGCTCGGCTCGTGAAAATAAAGGTAGAGCCATCACACCAGGTTGTTGTTGTTGTAATAAGAATGGGTGGTGATCATTGCGCCGGAGAAGAAGAAGAAAGGTGTTGCTATTTCTGCAACTTTTTCTCTAGATAGGATGTCTTGAAGAAAGCATGCTAGAGGAATTATTGAAAACAGTAGCTTTTTTTCCATGGGACTATGACAGCATCTTATACATACATTCATATATATATATATAGAAAAAGCTACAACATATGATGCGTTATTTACTCCTTTGCTTGAAAGAGGCAACTTTAGTTAATTAAGTGTTTTTTTTTCCGGATTTTTCTAATTCCTAACAACTAATAAGAGCTAGCTCGTGAGCTTACAAGTCGAGCCTCATCATGCTCTAACTTGAGCTTTGATATATCATCAAAAAATTATCTTGATCGAGCACAAATCCCGACGCAAAATGAAGTTGGAAACTTCAAAAATTAATTCGGAGATCATATGAACTCTGATTTCAGCTAACTTATAGTCTAACTGAATGTCTTGGAAGTACGAACGCAACAACACCAAATTCGACCCAATCCGGTTCAAATGGGTCTGAATCAAAGACTCAAAGCATCTTTGGAAGGTTCAAACCTAATTTGGATTATCAAATGATTTCCAAACATGACATGCTTATAGTCAAATAGAGCGGCTCGACGAGACAAATACAACAAGCCCAAGATCGTCGAATTTTGAAATCATTAAGACATTCAAAAGCCCAATAAACAGTCTATGATCAAAGGATTCAACATCGTCTGTCTATTTAAAACACTCCCAATTTACTCCTGATCTTCCTCTTATTAACTGGTCATGCCACTCTCAGAAAATTATGAATAGACCCCTCATTTCTCATAGAAGGGGACCCGAAAAAGGGGAGAAGGAGACTCAAGCAAGAAGAGATGAAGAGAAGAGAAGGAAGAAGAGAAGGAAGAGAAGGAAGAAGCTTCTCCTCGACCACCGTCGGACTTTCATCCGGTAGCCGACCGACACCGGAATTAAGCAAGGAAGCAAGAAGGGAAGAAAGAAGAGAAGGAAGAGACTCCTCCTCGACCACCGCCGAAGGTCCTCCCGAACTCCAAGTGACGTCGGAGTTCCGCTCGAACTCCAAGTGGCGCCGGAGTTCCTCCTGAACTCCAAGTGATGTTGGAATTCCACCCGAACTCCAAGTGGCATTGGAGTTCCGCCCAACCTTCAAGTGACGTTGTAGTTCCTCCCGAACTCCAAGTGACGCCGGAGTTCTGCCCGACCTTCAAGTGACGCAAGGGTTCTGCCTGATCACCCAACGTCGCCAGAATTTCAATATTTGTTTGTAACTGAATTTCAACTCGGAAGTTGTAATTTGAATGTCCTTAATTTCAAGGACGAGTCAGCCAGTTGTAACTTAAGCAAACACTAGTGGAATCTTATCAACTGGGCGTGGCGCCATCATTTTTCCCTTTACAAGGTTTTCCACGTAAAAATCCTGGTGTTCCTTTTTCATTATGTTTGTGTGCTAGATATCTATGCAACGCTGAGACGAAAATTTTCTAACTCTATCACCACAAATATTCTAGCCCGCAACAAAGCTTGTTCAATAGAAGAGTTTAAGCTCAAGCTCGAGGCTCGATAAGCTCGGCTCACGGGGTCGTTATCAAGTCGAGTTTGAGCCGGCTCACGAGCCGGCTCGATTCATGTACACCCTAGACGGATTTTATTATTATTTTTATAAACTTCAAATATTGATGTGTGACATAAACTAAGGCCATTGTTTTCTACATTTTGATTGCCTCTTTCCATAGTACTCAATATGAGTTTTTAATGTATTAGAAGGGCACCTAATGACTTATTTAACATCTAATAAGTCTATGACCCTCAATAATACTCATACCTAACCACCCAATAAATTTATTTGTATCATAATGAACCAAGGCTCTTGCATTCTACATTTTGATTGCTTTATGCCTTTATACATAACACGAGTATTTATGGACGAGAACGGCTCCTAATAACCTATTAATCACCTAATAAGTCTAAGACCCATAATAACACTCTTAACCTCACTACCAATTATTGATTTGTGTCAGTTCACCCATGCAAGTACAAAAGTTTAATCGTCTTTTATGCAAACTTAGGAAGATTTTCTTATAATTTTATGAAATTCAAATTTTAATGTGTGGCCTAAACTAAGGCCCTTGTTTTCTACATTTTGACTGCCTCTTGCCCTAATACTCTATGAGTTTTTATGCATTAGAAGGGCACCTAATGACTTATTAAACATCTAAAAAGTCTAAGACCCACACTAACACGCTTACCAAATATCCCTATTTATTTATCTCTATATTTTGATTCTAAGAATCACACTAACACAATAAGCTAAGGCCCTTGCAATCTAAATTTTGATTGCCTCATGCTCTAATACACAATATGAGTATTTATGGATGAGAAAGGCTCCTAACAGCCTATTAAACACCTAATAAGTTTAAGACCCACAGTAACACTCTTAACCTATGATTTATGTCAGTTCACCTATTTAAGTGCAAAAACTTAATATTTTTTATGCAAAATTAGGCAAATTCTCTTATAATTTTCATGAAATTCAAATTTTGATCTGTGGCCGAAAGGCATCACACTATGTTGTACAACTTCATGTATTTAGCATAATTGGATGGCTACACTTGCTTATAATAAAGGAATGACATTTATGAGAACTTTAAATATGGTCAAGTTGCTGTAAGTTATAACTAGCTTATCCAATACATTATATTATAATCATAATATACTAGTGTTTGTGCATTATATTTTATACTTCAAACACTATATTTTGATAGGCGATTGATCATGCTAAGTCATATAATTCTAAATGTATTGTATAGTTTGATGTTGATCGTATAGTACAAAACCTAGTGCTTAAGAACCTCTTCATACATGCAAAAACCTAATAAAAAATAATGAAAAAAATTACAAAACACACACATCTACACAAGTATAACTACAACATAATCATTTCATCATATGGTCCAGTGACGAAAGTTAATCACTGCTAATCTGATTCTATGTGCACTAGACCTCTCACAAATAAGTGCCTTCATGAAACATATGCCAATTAACTAAGGTGTGACGCGCTTCTAAGGTAGTCTGCACCAATGATCATTAATTATTGTATTGTTTACTTCTTTATTGATGTAGCCTTTCTTACAGTCATTGAATCACTATAAATAAAAGGCGAGAAAAATCATTTATGATCATCTTTAGCATTTAATATAAAGACTTGAGCTAGCAGATTAATAGAGTTTTTCTTCTCTCCCCATTCTCACATAAATTCTTAATTCACAAACCTCAAAACTCGTCCACTACTAAGATCGAGCGTCACCTACAAACAAACTTGAATCCAACTTTGTTTAAAATATAAATTTAATGAATTTGAATCATATCAACAAAAAAGGTTGATCTCAAATTTTTTACATTTTCTCACTAATGTTATTTTGTCCTGATGATGCAATTCAATTCATTTGATATCTAAGAAAATGATCCATAGGTAAAATCAAAAAGCATGGTGAAACAATCATCTTCACTATTTTCCAATACTTTTCATACTAATAATAAAAAAACATTATTCTAAAGAAAAATAATAGTCATTAGTCTTTTTAATGTCAAGTTCCAAGTGAAATATTTTGAGTACTGTCATATGAAATATGCAAGTACTTTCTGTACACAAATGCTTGATGAACTGATTACACAAATCAGGGGCTGTTTGATTTATCATTTGGCTTTGTAATGCTACGTCATATTACCATATAATAGAGTTTTTAAGTTTTATATTATCTTCCACATTGATAGAGTTTAAATAATATTAATATCTAAAGTCTTTTTACTTCATTTCAAATGAATCAAACCAAACAGAATTCTTTCAAGTAAAATAGAATGGAATCAAACCTATTACATTGATAAAAAGCACTACACAATGTTATTTAAATAATATCGAACCTTTAACCAAATTTAATATTATACAACCATTTAACTATAAAAACTCTCAAACAATCAATCTTCATATGGAAAGAAAGAGACAAGATGTCAAAAGTGTCCTCTCGGATTAGGATCATCTCTAATTATCATAGTCATTGCACTGGTGATACAGCTATCCTATCATAACCCTGCAATTCACTTTAGGCCATTTAAATTGAAGCCATCAAAATAGAATAGTTCAAGTAAAAAAAAAAATTTTTGATCAATAAAATCCCAGCCATCCAAAATGAATCGTAGGGTTGTGATACAGCAAATACAACAGTACAGTTAACATGCTAATTAAAAAGGATCCGAATCCCTTCCTCTCAAGCTTTGTTACAAATCCCTTGGAAACATATAAAACAGGAGGTTATCTCAGCTAAAAGAAAAATAAAAATAAATTGGGTGAGGATATCCTCAGGATTTTTTTTAATTTTTGAATTTATTTTAAAATAAATGCAATATGAATGTTGACTTATTATTCATATATTACACTTATTTTAAAGTAAATTTAAAAATTAAAATTTCACCATAATTAAATTTTGATGGGAAATCCTAATCATTTTTTCTCCAAAAGGCACACAACAGAGTAAAAGAGTAAAAGAGCAAAAGAGGTAACCTTAAAAGTGCTATGTTGCTAAACTGGTATAACATCAGTACTTGAACTGTCATCACATCTCAGAATGATGCCTTCAATGGTCGTTGGTTGTATGCAGCTCGTCCACTGACAACCTGTGGAGAAAGGCTCGGAGGGAGGAACAATCATCAGAATATTATGATTTCTGCGAACAATTCCCATCACACTAACTGTGCTCCCCTCTTTGACGTACCTACAAGAAACAAACCAATTTTTATAAAGCCTCGAGTAATAATAACGGTTACCTTATAGCACCTGTGTATGGTGGAGGATGCCATGAAGATTCAATTTGAGTAAAAAAATTTATTAAGACATCTGTAGGTATTGAGTTTAATCTCACATGATATAATTAAAAAATGTATTGGTATAGAAATATGAGTGATTGACCGTTCTAAGCTAGTTTTTCAATTAATAATTGGCGTAACAAGCACAACTTTGATTGGTTGGACCCCCTGAGATCTTACATTTTTTTTTTAAATAATACACATGTTGCTATTGTGCGAAGAGTTTAAGGGGAAAATTTTATTAGAATAGCCTATCTTTTAGAATTCAATGGATTCCTAACACAGATCTGCACTGAACGTGTGCAGGAACAAAAAAAGCTCTTTTTTGTAATGTTCTAATGAATGAAGAGTAGTTTTTAAAGGAAGAGATGGGTTTTTTGCTCAACTTAAAAGCCATAGAGAATGAATAAAGAGAGGTTTTTTTAGTAAGGATGGGACATGGAATCTGTTTTGGAATGAATGAAAGAAATTGAACAAATTATGAAGAAAGGTTTTTTTACTCAACTGCAATAATTTGAAATTTCACCATTTCAGAATGGATGAAATAGTTCTGAACAACAATATTAGAAATCGCAAGAAAAAAGATGGAAAAATTATGTTAATCCAAGGCATCCAAACACGAACTTGCACCCCCTCCCTGCACAGGGAAAATGCATGCACATGCACCGAATTAATTGATTTCCAGATTGGATTTGCTTATTTCAATTTCGCTTGGCTCAGATCGAATGCACCGTAAGTCACAAGAGTTAGTATATTCTACTAATGCAAGCAATAGGCATCCTTTATAAAGAAGAGAACCCTTCAACCTGTTATAAAGAAGAAAATTCTTTTTTTAATAGGTGATATAGGACTAAACTTTATAACTAGCTTTTGGTAACATAAGATCTTGTCTTTAAAATACCCATAAATACAGAACTACATGAACTGTTGAACTGCACTGCTCTGCATTGATTCCTGCAGCTGTGATCAAATCAGCTAACTGATCAGTGGTATGAACATGTAAAATTTTGAGCACATTGTTCTTAATACATTCTCTGACGAAATGAAAATCTATCTTTATGTGTTTAGTCCAAGCGTGAAAATTTGGATTGTTAGCAAGTGCAATGGAGGATATGTTATCACAAGCAAAAATACATAAGGGCGCAGGAAGGAATTTGAAATTCTTGTGATAGTCAATGTTGGTAACAGCTATTGCAAGTGCACAGTGCTCTGCTTCGGAGGACGAGCGAGCTACAGTTTTCTGTTTCTTGACCTGCCAGAAAATGAGTGTGTTGTCGACTATGATGCACAGACACGGGCACAGCAAAACAAATATGACACAACATGGACCGTGACATGATAATTATTGAAAATATAGGAAACAGACATAGTTGGACATGATATTATAATTTTTATAATTAAAAAATAGTGTACAAAAATTAAATAAGTATAATATTAAAAATAATAAATCATTTAACTAGAATTTGTGCTTAAAATGATTAATATTAAGATGTCGAAAGTCGGGCATCGATGTCGTGTATTAGTCATCGATGTTATGCAGTAAGTATTGGGAGTCGATGTCAAGAGGACGTTTGTCGTCGATGTTGAGAGGGCGTTGGTTATCAATGTTGAGACGACATCAAACAAAGATGAACTGTTAAGTTGTGGGTATAGAAATTACTAGTGTTGAGCATCAATGCCAGGATAGTGTCAGACTTTGATGTTGAGATAATTTTGAAATATCAATGTTGTAGCAACATCAGACGTCGATATTGAGATGACGTCGGGCATTGCCATGAAACCAAAGTTGCGACCAGCCAAAGAGAAATGAAAATAAGAATATTCGATAAATCGGGTATTGAGTGCGGACGATTGATTTGGTGTTATCGATAAGTAATAAAAAAATTAGTTTATATTTTAAATATATAAAAATTTTAAATACAAAAAATTATATTTAAATATTTTCTCATAAAATGTTTAAGACGCGTGTTAGACACACGCCAAATTTGTATTAAATATTTTTTAATCGGACACGTTTTCGACGTGTCTGATACGTGTTGGAGGCATCTCAGATGCGTGTTATGTCAGATACGTATATAACACTGCAAGGCTCTTTGAGGAGAAGTGTTGGTGCATCATAGGTTTCCGAGAAAGGAGAATCGGAATAAGCATGCAAATGTAGATCACTGGCAGCAATCGACAAACTGAACGATAAAGTACCTTTGATATATTGAAGGAGACGTTTGAGTAGTTTGAAATCATCCTCATGTGGGGTTGTGCATATGTAAGCAATGTCCAGGCGAGTGATTGTTAAATATTGTAGAAATCCAACCAAATGTCAAAAATCATCTGCTAAAGCAGAGGCAAGAGGAATTGCTGGAGTAGCTATGAATTTGGAAGGGGTAGGAGAAGAAATAAGTTTGCAATCATCCATACCCTCCCGACGAAGTAAATCAAATGCATACTTTGATTGGGATAAATGCAAACCATTTGTTGAATGTATTACTTGCATGCCAAGAAAATATGAGATGCAACCGAGGTTTTTCATGTGAAACTGGATGGAGAGACCCGCAAGTAGATGAGTGATTGTTTGATCATCATTGCCTGTAAGCTATATGTTATTTACATATATAAGTATGTATAGAACTATAGATTGTTTGTGAAAAATCAATAAAGACGAACTATAGATTGTTTGTGAAAAATCAATAAAGACGAGTCAACTGTACTGTGTGAATCCTTAACTGAGTAAGTATGTCGAAAATGTCTCAAACCATTGTCTCGGGGATTGTTTTAAACCATAGATTTTTTGTAAGAGACGAACATAATCAGGATTTAAGGAATCTTTAAAACCTGGAGGTTGAGCCATGTAAAGCGTATCTTTGAGTTGCCCGTATAGAAATGCATTTGACACATCAAGTTGAAGTATTTGCCATTTGAATGAACTAGCAACTGTAAGTAAAATGTGAATAGTAGAAAGTTTGGCAACAGGACTAAATGTATGAAGATAGTCCAAACCATATTGTTGACTGCAACCTTGAGCCACTAGTAGAGCCTTATATCATGCAATAGTTCTAATTTAGTTTTGGGGATCCATTTGCATCCCAAGACATTTTTAAGTGGGGCTAGGAGGAACCAATTTTCAAGTTGCATGTTGTTGAAGAGCAGCAAATTCATCTAACATGGCTTGGCGCCAAACCATATGTTTGACAACCTCGATATAAGAAGTTGGATCATAAGGTATAAGAGAAGCATTCATACTGATGATATGATTAGGTTTAAGCACCCCGGTCCGAAGCCATGTGACCATTGGATGAAGGGTAGGAGTGGAGGTAAGGCAAACTCGATAAGAGGAATAGGAGTGGAAACAGAATATGGAGACCGGGAATATGTTTGTAATTGTGGGGTTGTAGTAGGAAGAGCCGACGGAGAGGGATGGGAAGATGGTGAAGAGCTTGTAGGACATGTGATGTAGAACTAAGATGCTTTTAATGGATGCAATAAGAATTTGCATGATTCCTTGATAAGAACAAGTATGATTAAAGCTATTAGCAATTTAAAACGATAAAATAAAATAAGAAAGGGGTGCCTACGCTTAGGCTAAACCACTTGCCAAATGCTTAATTTATCAAAATAATATAGAATATCAATAAAATGCAAATTAAATAGCTTTAAAACAAAATCCCTACGCTAACAATGAGATTAAAAGCATAGAGATCAAACTCAAGTCCTACGATTACTAGGCTCGATAGAGATAGATGAACAAGACCTTCATGAATCAATCATATCACAAGAACAAGTTAGACAATGAAAATATGAGAGAAAGAAGATTGGTAAACCTTTATCACGATAGGGTTGCAAGCATCAACTGAACGGTGCCAAGTTGTTCTTCTATGGCCTCGACAAGGGTGTCCAGAATGCGCTCTACGTACTCTTCGACGGTGTTGTCGATGTTCAGATTGACGTCAAAGAAGGTAGAGTGAAGGATGCTAACAAACCCTAGTTCGTCGTAGGCGAGACCGTAATCAATATATGGATCGCTCATGCATGGCCTTTGAAGGTTGAGATGTTGAAGACGATCGTCGATGCTCCCCTTGAAGACTCCTCTTGAGAAAGAGGAGATAATCTTGAGATATCAAGCGGGGAAAGGGGAGGGCGGTGGCCGGCCAATGATGAGAGCAAGGGTAAGAGATTTGGTTCAGATTTTGGGAGGGGAGGTGGAGGGAATTATGATTCAAACGCTTCCTAATTATCCTCTTGATTGAAAATAATTAAAAGGAAGAGAGAAAAGAGAGAGGGGGGCGGCGGGCATGAAGGGTGGAAGGGGATTGATTTTTTTCCAATGAAAAAACTTCTCTAATTGGAAATAAATTAAGGAGGTGGGGCTAGAGAAGGGGCCGGCCAAAGGGGGTAGAGGGGAAAAGAGTTGAATTATTTCCAAAGAGGAGGGATGGGCATTTAGAAAATAAATTTCCCAAATCCAACCTATAGGGGTCGGCATCTATGGGGGAGTTAATTGGGCTTAATGGAAGGTAATTAAGATTTCTTAATTTGGGTTTAAGAATTAGAAAAGGTTTTAATTATATCCAATTTGAACTTGAAATTCCAATAGGTTTAATTTAGGAACTTTCTTAAAATAGATTTCCTAAGTTAGGAAAGAAATTTTCAAATTCAAATTAGATTGAAAATTGACATTAAGCCTTCCCAAATTAAGGGGGATCATTTATGGAAGGTGCTCAAGGTGGGGATTTGAATTATGGAGGGAGAGCAAGGGGAATAGGGCAGGCGGGTGGTGGGGATTTGTGTGGGATTTCGGTGGATGAGGGGGAAGGAGGGGTTCGGTGTGGGTGGAGGGTCGGTGGTTCTAGGTTTCAAGTGGAGCTTGGACTGTGGGTGGGAGAGGGGAAGATAGTGCCGACAGTTGTGGTGGGAGGAGGAAGAGAAAGAGATAGAAATTAAGGCCAAGAACCCGACTCTTCTAGGTTGGTGGGCGATACACAATTCTCCCTCTCCTAGGGATCTCACTCTGATCTCTCTCAAGTTCTCATAAGAACTCAAAACATGTGAAAAATTTTTATCCTTCAATCATTAACATGAAAAGAGAACAATGGGGCTATATATAGCCTTGTACAAAGACTCAAGAAAATAAAAAGACGACAACGCCCACTATGCTTACAAACGACCTTTCTTAAGTAAAAGGTAAAAACATAAACACTAATAAAGCAAATACAACATGATATAATAATAAAGAAAATAAATCGGCTCAATCGTGGCTGTAGATCGACGGCCACGTCTCTGATAGACTTTTCACGCTCTGATGTCCCCATCAACATGGGATTGAATTATTAGTATGTGAACAAAGAGGAAAATCATTGCAAGTTTGACAGGTAGAGGGTTGAATAATAGATGGTACTCGCATGGATGGAGTATAAGACTGAGGTATTGGTGATGGAGGAAGATCAGGAGGTGGTTGTTGTGAGAAAGGAAAGATGGATTCAATGACTTTACATGACGTAAGTGAAGAATTTTCCTGAGTCAATGTGAAAGCATTGATAACCTTTAGTATGGGGAGCAAAGCCTATGAAGACACATGGTAAGGATTTTGAATGAAGTTTATTGAGAAAATTGTGAGGTGGAAATGGATAGCAAAGACAACCAAATGTCTTCTGAAAGAATAATCAAGAATTTGATAGTAGAGAAATTGAAATGGAGAGGATGATTAATTAGAAGAGATTGTGAACGATTTATTAGGTGGACTGCAATGAGGATAGCATGTACCCAAATTTTTAGTGGTAAATTAGCTTCATGAAGTAAGACACGTGTGATTTCAAGAATATGACAATGCTTGCGCTCTGCAACACCGTTTCGCTTCGATGTATAGGGACAAATTACTTGATGTAAAGCACCACTGTGTGCTAGAAAGCGCCGTCTAAACGCAGGCATTTTATAGGTATATTGAATTGTTTTTCAGTCAATGCTTTAAATTGAAAAGAAAAAAAATAGTTGATTTAGCCTTTAAAGGATAAACCCAAGAGAAACGGGAGAAATAGTCTACAAATAAAACATAGTATTTGAAATCATGTAACGATAAGGTGGGGGAAGGTCATCATACATCATTACATATCAAATCTAAAACAGGAATTGATCTATAAGAAGAAGAGGAAAAGGGCAACTTGTGGCTTCTAGAAAGTGCACAAGCATTACAATGAAAAGCTTTAGAAATAGAAAATATGGTAGAGCTTGCTCATTTTGGTAATTTAATAAGAATTTGATGTGAAGGATGCCCAAGCATCGATGCCACAGTTAAGTATTGGAGGATGCTACGGAAAGAGCAGAGATGGGTATGCCACGAGCTGGATCAGTAGATATGGGGTAGAAGCCTCGATGACATGGACCGTGAAGGAGAATTTGGTTGGTCTTCAGATCCTTGATTTTGTAGCCAGCGGAGTCAAACATGACAGAACAAGAATTATCAGTGTGAGGCGGTTTACAGAGAGAAGGTTATGAGTTAGATTAGGAACAATATGAAGAGAAGACATGTGAAGCTTACGGTGAGGGTTGGCAATAAAACTTTACCAGTATGAGTAATTGGTAATAGACTTAAATCTCTTCAATTTTCTAGCAACATTTGTCTACCTTGAATCTCCCAAGAAAAGTTTATCTTCTTCGCACTAAAAATAAAATGAAAGACTCATGCAAGCTCAAATAAGCCTAGCTACTCCAAAGTCAACCAACCCTGATTTTTTTTCCATCGGGATCACTTTAGATATCACATATCAACTATTGTATAATTAGCATTTACCGAGTTTGCCTGGACGAATTGTAATTATCTTTCATATGCTTCCATTAAGCTTATAATGACCTAGTTTACTGTAAACAAAATAGCTACCCATCTTTTTATAATTATATTTCTTTTCATTGTTTCCATTTATGGTAGTAATTCCAATATTCACTGGTACCAAATTAGCATTTGAAATCAGTCAATGGCCTTCTCTTATTCCTCTATCTTCTTATTTCTTTCTTACATCCTAATGTTCACAATACATTGTTCTGAAGTGGTATCCTCTCTTTTATCTTCATCCCCTAGTTGTATTCTTTCTAAAAATCAAATAATTTTTATACCAAATCAGCAGCAAGAAAAGGTTAAAGAAGGTTAATATCCTCGTAAAGAAGTTCACTTATAAGAAAGTGAAATTCATAAACTTGAGGAAATATCTCTTTAGAATCAACTATCAACCACTTGAAATCTCAAAAGAGATGCAAAGTGCATATTTCTGTGTTCCAACATTTCAAAGAACAAATTTCTTTTCCAAAGTATTCAATATATAAATAGCATAATTAACTTATAATACATATCAAAAATATCATTAAAACATGCATTCAAAATAATAGTTTTGCAAATATGATCAACACTTACCCAATCACAAGAAGTTTTATCAGAATTTTCAAAACCTTGTCGGGTGGAGTGTTTAGCACAAAATTGAACTTGAAGGTGGAGTGTTTAGCCGCAACAAGTATAACAAAATCCATCTTTACTTTAATGATGTTGAAAATTAATACTAGTATATTGCTGTTATATAAAATTTTAAGTGGAAAGAAATTATTAAAACAGACCAAGGCATTTGAAAAATTGTCTGTAAAGATCTATGCAAATTTTCATTAGGGTTGGCCTAGCTCATGTCTGTGTAAGCCTCATAGGCTAGCTCATTCTACCAACACAACAATGTGGGACTAAACATTTTCACTAGTTTTTAAAAACTCATGGTATATCAAACTATATTCCCTAACAACCTACTTTCCTCCTCTAAAATGATGCAGAGGGCCATCGTAGAAGGCATGAAAGCAAGAAATAGATCAATGTTACCTGTGTTTGAAATTTAATATCAAAAAATATAAGTCAAAGAACCTGAAAGCAAGTATTCAAAGGGTTGTGGGGATGAGAAAAATAATTAGGAAGGCAGAAAAGGGGCTAGGCGCTGAAAACCATTAAGGGACTTTCAAAGATGATGAACTTGCAGAGGTAAAAAGCATTCAAAGATGACCCATTCATGATAGATAAATATCATGAATGTGTAACGAATGACTTAATAGCAGGAGTATTGATATGCTTTGGGGTTCACCATTCTATTACAACGTACAAATTAATGATCCTTCGGCAGGCCATGACCATGCATATTCAGTATTGTATAGCATAAAGGTGGATCAAATACTCGATATTGCTTGCAACATGATTAAAGCAAATCACAAGTCTCGAGCATTATGGGGAGAGGAAAGTATTCTAACAGTATCTAGAATGTTTTTGGGACTTTTCTGAAAGACGCAAAAGCAAAGATACAGGCAGTTCCTCATCTTAATCTTTATATAATGACAAAGCAAAAGGAAACAATAGCTAAGAGGAGAAATTCAATATATATATATATATATATATAAGAAGTATGCGATTGCTAATTTATTCTCTCAGTTTTTTTAGATAAATATCTTTCTATTTACTTTCTAGGGAAGAAAATTCTTTTCTCCATTATGCAAAAAACGTAAAATCTTAACCAAAATAAAAAAGAATATACCCAGTGCATAAAGCTCCCATTAATGCAGAGCCAGGAGTGAGATCAATGTACTTAACTTTGCCCTTGCATATGCATAGATTTTATTTCTATAATCCACAATTAACACCTCTAAAATACGCTTGAGACAACTAACAATTGCCCCAAGTCGGCATTATAGGCTCTTAAGAAAAATAAAATGTGAAATTACCCCTCTTTTAGATGCATCACATGACCATCAATTGAAAGGTTCCTCTCCATCAACCACTTAAGAAATTCAGGTGATACTTCTCTTTTGCTAGTATCCACATCTGCAACTACCGACTCATCAACGTATGGTGTCACACTTGCACCATAACCTGTCTTGACTAATGCTCTTAACCCAGACTGGAAATCAGAGATGTAGAAGTCGACAACATGCCTCTGTCAAATAATTAGAAGTTATGCGACAATATGACAAATCGTCAAAAATCTATTATGCAAAATGAAATAATCTCTATGGAAATATCAGCATTGCATACCTCTACAAATCTTAATCCCCATGAAAAACGCCGATGCTGAGAATTAGCAGCCTTTGAGTCCCAACCTCTATATTCATATAAACAAGTAGATGAGTACACACATCTAGGAACGTTCAGAAAAGATGACTGAAGAGGAACATTCCCACAGGTAACAACCTGCAATAGTTTGAGCAAAACATTACTCAAGATTGACATAGGTCATATAAACGAGAGCTTATAGATGCTGATACAGCCAATGAATTAACATAAGTAAATCATTTTTATAAGCCAACAACAAGATAAGATATAATATCACATGAGATTAGTAGCTGAAATATTGAACTTGCATGTTCAGCAGCAGCAACTTTCATCAGAAAATAAACAATAGGTTTTAATCTCCTCATCATTTGAAGCAGTTGGTTTTCAAAACAACATTGTGAGAGGTATAAAGTGCAAAATAGTTCAGTGTAAATAGCTCTAACTTGAAGAAAGGGAATTAACAAGCACACTCAAAGCAAATATAGAACTATATAACAAACATTGAAAATCATCAATTTCATACCCCTGAAACCTTGACATATTGACCATCTTTTGCTGTTCTAAGTTCTGCATCTGGGTATCGATCAACAAATCCTTTAACAGCTCTCCTGATGCAAAAAAGATTCCAGATAAGAAATGCTGCAACAAAAGAAAAGATAACCACAACAATAACTAGAATAATGTAATTTTGAGTCCTAAGAAAATACACCCAGCAATGAAACACATCCAAAAAAGAAGGATCACCGACCAAAACAAGTTCTTGGGGAAGCTCTTCTTATAAGAATAGTTTCCCTCCTGATTGAGCTTCGTAATAGCTTGGTTATTTGCAATGAATGTTTTCTGTAGCTTAGCCACTCCAGTGGAGTCGAGAGGACCAGATACTTTCCGAGGAGTTCCAGAAGAAGTCAGTGGACCTGAGGAAATAGGGCCAGATGTGATGAGCCCGGTAGTTGGGAGCACTGGAGGAAGGGAGCCTGAATTTTGCCGAGACAGAGGAGCAACACCAGTTTGAGGCCCAGAAGACTTCTTCACTGGTTCTCCCTGTTTATTAAGTGGACCAGAATGGGACCTCTGCCTACCTGAAGCACCAGCAACAACAGATGAACCTGAAAATATAGTAGAAAAATATAACTAAACTAAGCCTTCAAGTGCATTACAAGTCACCAGAAAGAGAGAGAGAGAAAGTAGGGGTGTGGAGACGGGAGTGAAGCACCTCCAAAGGACCCATTCCTTGTGGGAGCATTAGTGATAGGCCCAGATTTCCTGTGTCTTGTGTTATCAACAGGAATGTCAAACATTTTTCCAAGTTCTCCAGATTTCTTAATATCCCCACCTGTGTAAGGTATGGCCGTGGAACTCATGGTCGGGGCTTTTTCCTTTGGCTGCTCTGGTCGACCCGAAACATACAGGCCATTGCTCAGCTGATGTGATGGAAACCTTGAACCCATGGTGCTTCACTTCAAGTCGCACACGGCAACAATGAATTTCCTTATGTTATGAAATATTACGCTAAAAGCAACATAACCAAGCAGACAGATATATAGATCAATGTCGAGTGCTCTATGTCCAATGAATCTGCAAGATTCCGTCATTCAATATTTCCTTCATTAACAATGTCATAAGGTGCTGACCATAACATAAGAATGCTCAATCCTCATTGATATGTTCAAGTTGCACATTACAAGCGGAGAATATAAATTGAAACAACAGAAAAATACTGTAATAAAGACTAAAAGAAAGATTCATGTAAACATAAAAATACCAGTAACGCCAATAACAAATTATAATGCTCGTAAGCACTTTCATTAAACAGAATAAAGTTCATTAGGATCAGTAAACGATTAATAAAATGGCTCTGGCATGTGTGTTTGAACAAAAACCTAATTTGTTTTATATGGAAACACCTACTAGAAACAAATATAATGAATACATAAAATAATAACAAAAAGAAACTGAGCACCACAAAAAGAAACCCATGTGGTTTTGACGAAAATATGAGAGGAGAAGATTTGATCCATTCTAGAGAAGCTACGTAAGTGTAAAAATAAAAGAAGCACAAGAAATATCCATCCCCAAACCAAAATACCCAATATCACAACAAAAAGAGAGGCCCTAAACCGTTGCTGCAGTCAAACAAAAGAGAAAATATTACACAAAAGTTAAAATACACAAAGAAGATTTAACTAATAGTGGAAATTATCAATATATAAATTCCTTGAAAGGGTATATTCCTGCATGACTATGGAATCATCACAAAATTTCTAGCACAACTATGTTTTCACATGTCAAAATAGTACTCCATATCATAAAAAATGCTTCGTTTTATTCTTATTCTTATTTTTCTCTCTCATCTCTTTAATTACATTACCATCTTACATTTCCGGAAAAAAATACACTCTGCTTTCAGTCATCATGCTTCAATCACTAGACATAAATTCCCACACCTATGCATGTCTCCCAATGCACTGCATATCACCAAATATATTTATAATCCCATTCCCTTTAGTCTTCTAACTATAAAAGTTTAAAGAGTTTTATTCAAAAACAAAATACTTAATAAAAGAACATAATTTGTAATAAACATGAGAATAGATTTATGAGGTGATTGATTACAAGTATTCCTAATGTATTGCATTCGAAATGCATGTGATTTGAAAATTCCATTATTTTGTTGGAAGAAAAGTAAATGCAATATAAAATTTCAACCTGTTTGAAATACATCCTCTAGTTTATTTTCAATGTATTTGAAATTTATCCAATTTGAGTAAATTCAAGATACACAACTTATGTGAAGCAAAGCTAGCCACATCCAGCTACCTTTACCTGACAATTGTCTTCCATCACCCACCATTGCCACCCACTACCAATCACCACTAACATTCGCCACCCAACATCATGCATCGTTGATTATAGTGGGTCATTGCCACCAATCGCCCCTCTAGCTTCCCACCCATCACCAACTATCATCGACCACCACTGGCTACCAACAGCTATAGCCATTGTCGTTGTACAATTTCATCACCATCTATCACCTCTAATCAACTATTGTTTCAAGTGCACTACTATTTCTGCACAACATTCCTTTACTTTAAGCCCAAAAAAAAAAGTTAAACTCTTGCGCTTATAGCGCACTCAACAAATAATTGGAAACCATTTCAATATATTACTTTTACTCACACTGCATTCACTTTAATTTGTACTCCTTTTTCAACAGAACAAGCAACCCCATAGATTTATTTCTAAAATTATTAATTTGAATTTTCATTTGTACTATCAAATTATTGAGCTAAAAAATCCATATAAATCCCTCCATTGACTTAATAATGTGGTAATATGTTTTAGATCTCCTTCATGACTCCTCTCCACAATAGTCTAGTCCATGCTTTGTGAGGTATTGTTTGCTTTAGTTTAGCCTATCCCATATCAAATAAAACACAGTTGTGCCATTCTTGGTGCAATTTTGAAAAGGTCACCCATTTTGAGAGTACTCCAACACAAGCAAGCTTGATTGTATGGTTTCTAAAGAAGCTCCATCTACCACCACAAAAGGCACTTTATATATTTGGTTTAACACGGTACTTTCAAAGCCCATTAACATTTTCACTACGTGGATTTAGTTCATTCCAAACCCCCTTTTCTTCTAGAATCCTACCATCCTAGAAGTCTGCCAAGAGTTGCTACTCTTCCAAGACATCTACCCTGGCAATCACTCCCCAACCTTTCTAGACTAGCTTACTCATATTCGAGATGTTATGAGCCTGCTAAATTCAGCTTAATCTATCCTTGAACCACACATCATACTAGAGGAGGGTTAGCTTTGATAAAAATTAAAATAACCTAGCACATGTTATGCAAGGTAATGTCTATTTTAGTCTAGCTTTTTCCCTAGAAGCATGTCATAACAAAAGCCCATTAAGTGTTGATCCTTGTCCGAGCCATTTTCCCCAATAATCACTATCCTCCCTCTTCTGACTACCCTCTTCAAAATTGAGATGTCACATCTCAAAACCAAAGCACCTCAACCTCTCAAAGCTCTAAAGAGCTAACACCAAGCAATTCAACGAAGCCATAATGGTTCCTGAATTTCATATCCAGAAAAGACTTCTGAAGCTCATATGTTGCAATCGAAGTTCACCTAAATGAATATTTAAACCATCAAAGCAGTTGTCTCTTTACTCTCAATTTACAATGGCATGATCTTACATTAAGATAAACTACACAATAAAAGATTAATCGATCTAATCATCTCCAATAATCTGCCCTTTAACTTGTGCCCACCTTTATCTTAAAATTGGACCTGCAACCAAGAAGCTAACATTTTCATGCTTTCTGAAATCACAGTGCTCTAACACAAATTATGAATTTGAAGTAACTTCACTTAAAGTTCCACTTCATAGCACATAAAGCATACCAACTCTATTCACTTTTGTGAAAAATAATGGAAACCTTAAGAATTTTAGTATCTCCTAATAACATGCCTCCTGTTTCATTGAGAGCATTCTAAAATGTAATATTCTTCTTAAGATCTGGTGCAGGCCTAACTTTAGTTAATGTCCAACTCAAAATTTCATGCATCATCAAATTCACATTATTAGAAGTAATTGTCTTACACGCTGCATTAATTCTCATGTAAATTTAACCACTAGTACATGGCTGGTAAATTTTTTTTTTTAAAAAAAGCTTCTTCTAAGGACACATACAGTATGAACAAGTTGAATCCAAAATAGACTAATCATTACATCTATCTCAAGTAATCACCAAAAGAGCACCACTTAGATCTGCACCCTACCAATATTCAGCAATATTAATATCTAGCAACTTATTTTTCTTATGGTAGTCACACATTACTCCAAATCTTTAAAATTCCCCTTCATATACTCTTTCGTTTTGCAATAGAAGTTATGCCATTGAACCTCTCATGATGATTTCTTCTATCATGATTCAAGGTAAACTCCTTCAACGTTCTTGTAATTAGTAATCCCTTAGCACGGTGTGAGAAGAGAATAGAGACAATGAGAAAGTGTGAGAAGAGAGATATGTATAATTTCTCTCATTTTCATAATGGATTTTTGATGTGGTGTGACTTCGTGGTTTTTATCCGATTTCGGATTACGTGAACTCCAGATGTTCTTTCTTCTTCATAGCATTTTCTTTTTTCTCGTGTATTTCATCCAAGATTTACTTCCCAACACCCTTATTAGTTTCTTTGGTGATTAGCATTCTTATGTCCCAGATGCCCAGCTCCATTAGTGACCCCATTGAGTTCGAGAAATGTGACATGATGCTCTCCTCAGGTGTATAACCCTCCTGAATATCGCAGCTTTGCATATGAAAAGACTATTTGTCAAAAATGGCCTTATGATCTTCAAAATATGTCGTATAACCCTACATTTGGCATCCATCGAACATATGGTTTGGCTCAACCCTATAGCAATATCCGTCAGAACTTTGCTTTCACTATGCAGGTCTAGGACCAGCTTGACAACTCCTTGATGGTATTAAAGCATGTGTCCTCTCGATGTTGCTCCACTTGAGGTCAATCATCCTAATATAAGACATCCTCGAACATGTATCCAAGCTCTTCTTTTAAACTTGCTCAATATGAGCATACACTATGGAGAAACTCGATGGAGTTGAACCTTAAGCAATTCCTCCAAGGGAATATCCTCTCCAAAAACCTCATGATTCAACCACTCCACCACAGTTCCATCCAGATACACATGTTGGGATCGAGTTGGATCACCACCTCATTGCTTTATGGACGCAACCTCACCTTCAACCTCCCTTGCTAATGCTGGCACAATTTGGTAATGGTCGTGCAAGCTTTACTACTTTTTCCATCTTATTTTCTATTCTCCTCTTATGGGTGAGAAGAATGCTCTCTTTCGTGATTGCTTCCTTGGAGGCTAGCTTGTTTGTCACGACCTTCACTATCCTCTCTTCCTCAAGCCAAGCAGCCTAGATAACTCGCCTCTCTAGATGTGTCATCATAGTCACTTCAATTCAGGTGACCTAATCTTAAGTAGTTTTCATCATCACCACTTCTCCCTAATGAGTAGCTTCTATTGTATCCTCTTCCTCTCTCTACATGACCTCCACTGCTAGCTTCAATTTTACCTCATCTATCATTGCTCTTGCCCCACCCTCTCCAAGGCTTTTGTCTCATCCTCACTGATAGCTCAAATTTACCAAAACTTCTCTTTGTAATTGCTCCAACCATACCCAACTAGAGAAATTGATCAAAATGCTAGAAAGAGGGCTACTTCACTCAATAAAGCCCCATAAATGAAACCCTCCAAATGAAAGAGGGAAATGTGACACCTCAGTTCTCATACTCAATCAAGATTGTCTGCATTTTAACATGATCTAATTGACAACATTTGGGTCGATCCAGACCAGGAGATTCGGGGCCGATGGGGTTTTCTAGATGCTTGTCATATCACCCTCGACTCCACTCTATTATGACCTCCTCTTTGGAATCCCCATTATGCAGTTACAAACATGTTAGCTACAAAGTCACAATGCTCAAATACCCGAGTATTTATTTATGTTTTTTCTTTATATCGAAAGGAGGAATTGGGAAGAAATTGAATACCGCAAAAGAAGTGACGATGAGAGTTGAAGTGACTTGTATCAAGATGGGGTTAAGGCTTTTAGTGGTTTTCTTCCCAGAACTATGGATTTAGGCTAAGACCGCTGACCACTTACACTATTCATGCTTATCTCTCTATAAGTTGGTTATTTATATATTCTAAAACTCTTAGTGCCCACCTCCTGCGACAAAATAAACCTAAAGATTCCATTCTCAATCATGAACAGAATAGAAGAATCAGTTAATTTCAACCCAATCATCATCCTATAAAAATTCCCATTCACACCCGACTATCAATAATCCCATGAATGCTTTTTAGACCCCTACTAATATGAGTATACGGAGATGGATTTTAAAATAAAATATGTTTGCATAAAATATATAATTTTTAGTAATCTTTTGAATCAACAAAGATTTATTCCAAAAATTAACTAATTTGGATTTTCTACTTATCCTGAAAAATTATTGAGTCAAAAAATCCTAGTGTACAGGAGTGCATAAATCCAAAGAAAACCCCAAACAGCTGAGCAAAGCACATTGATGATGATGATGACGACTGTATCTCATAGAAAAATAGCACGATCCTTTGAAATAGGCATTGGACCGTTTTCCCCAACAAAGAAATGAAAGAAAGATTCACCCTCCTCATACCGAACATTCTGCAGCTTCCCAAAATACCAAAATAAACTTCAGTATTAGCCGACAATGGACAAAGGAATTAAGAGCTTAATAGCCAAAATTTGCCGCCATAATACAGTAGGAAAACCTATGTTTTTCACATCAGATCAAAACAACATCAAAAATAAAGCCTCGCCTTAATTACCCTCTTCCATTACCATGCCCCACTCACTTCTCTCCTCTCAACCTCACCCATTGCTCAAAATGATATTTCTCCTAGAGAAGAAGAATCGATCACCATCTCCCTCACTTGCTCTTTCCGCTAATGCACTGCTACTACAAGCCTTCCTAAACAAAAAGATCCAAACATTGGTTTATGAAAAGAGAGTAAGTAAAACCTGGTGGTGGCCGGAGGATGCCTTCCCCGCCGGATCTTCGTACCGGCTAAGATCAGATTTCCAGATCTCGGGGTGCAGAAAGAGATCTCCCGCCCAGTCGAGTTGGAATGGGAACGCGGTGAGGGTCAGAGGAGGTGCGAGGAACAGTTGAGGGCGGACGTATTTGGATTCCGGCGTTGCGGGTGATTTCATTTGATCGTGATTGGGCCAGCGTATCCATCTTTAATTGACTAACGCAGCTTGTCGGCAGCTGCTCCAGTCAGCGAGATTCGGTTTGGTTCCAATTTTTGGATTTATTTATCTTCGAACTATATCGTTTATAATTTTCTGGGGTGTGAAATTTAATTATACGTTCATAATTTTAAAATTAAATTTTTTTAATTTTTGAATTATCATTTGGTTCAATTTTTTGGGGAGAAAAATTGATGTTTCAAATTGAAGTTTCGTTTGAGACTAACTTCTTACTCCTTAAAGCATCTTCTAGTAAAAAATTAAGAATTTTATGCTAAAAAATTGTTTTAAGAAGCATAAAGAAATTTATCTAAAACAAAGCCTAAAGCTTCATTTGGAACGATTTGCTTCTTAAAATAGTAAAGAAGCTGTCCCCAGGGGTGTCAATTCGGGTCAGCAAGTCGGGTTCGGGTCGAATCCGGAACTGACCCGGCACTGTTCGGGTCAACCCGAACCGACCCGTTTTTAAAAACGAGTCAGGTTTTTGGACCCAAACCCGACCTGATTCGGGTCCGGGTCAGCCCGACCCGACACGAATGACCCGAAGTTGACCTAAAATTGCTAATTTTCATATCAAAATCGGGTCAATATTAATTTTTTTGGTAAAAAACGGGTCAATCTCGGGTTTTCGGGTCTAATATGAGTTTCTGTGTCACTTTCGGGTCAATTTGGGGTCAATTTCGGGTTGCTGTGTCAACCCGAACCCGACCCGATTTTTAAAACGGATTGATTTGTTCAACCCGAACCCGACCCGTTTCGGGTTCGGGTTGACCCGAACCCGGATTTTTTCGGGTCGGGTTCAGGTCGGGTTTCGGGTCAGGTCAAAAATTGACATCCCTAGCTGTCCCAAATGAAGTCAATGTTTCATTTGAAATGACTTTTTTGCTACCTTCTACAACAACTTTTTAGTACAAAAAAAATTTCAATTTGAAAATTTTATACTAAAACACTATTTCCAAAAGTAGTAAAAAACTATTCCAAACTGAGCCTAAGAAAGTATACATGTTAATTATGTTTGATAGTTTTGTTGAGATAAAACTCTCATAATTTGGACGGTAGACTGCTTTTTTAGGGCTCCTATGATCAAAATTGGCTCAAATAACTATAAGGTTCAAACAAATTCAAATAAAGATTGAGAACATATGCAATAAAAATTTCAATCATTGACCAAAAATTATTCAAACTCTAAACAAATTGCTCGAGCTCATTTGGAAAGTTCGAGCTTGACTCGATTATTGAGTTTAATTTGATTTCCTAGTTTTAGAATTAAAATTTTAATTATTTTTATAATTTTATTTTTAATCTAGAATTAATCTAAGAATTTTAAAATGTATTATATAATGCTAATTTAAATATACTTTAAATTAATTGAGTGGCTCAACGAGCTTCTGAGCCGAGCCATAGTATCAAAAGATTAAATCATTTATATAGTAGCAAAAATTTTTTTTGTCCACCCTAAAAAAAGAAGCTGTATCCGCCCCTACTTAGATGTTCTTCCATATTTTTAATTGATTTGAATTTAAAATTTTTACATGAATTAATTCGAAAATTTTGAAAAAAAAAACTTAAGAATTTAAATAATTTTTCAACTTAAGAATTTCAACCATATAATTTTGAAAAAAAAATTGCTAGGGTAAAAGGAATATTTTGAAGTTATAAGATGAGTATAAAGTAAATGCATTTGCGAGTGAATATATTTTTTTTTTTCATTTGGCTTGAAGTAAATTACTGCAGTTTAAAGTCCCAAGATGGTGGTCGGCGGCAAGTGGCGGTGACCAAAGGTGGTTGGCGACTGTAATGGTCAGCGGTGGTGGTGATTGGTGATTGTGGTGGTGGATGGCGGCGGGGATGGGTGGCGACTTGTGGCAATGAGTGGCAATAAGTGGTGGCTGGAGGCGACCAACGATGGTGGGCAGCAAGGGTGGCAGGGGTTAAGTGAACTTGTTTGCGTTGTAAACTGTTCTCGTTCAAAATTAGGTAAGTTTAGTTCACCCAAAAAAAAAACTAAAATAGTTTTCACTATAATTACTTTATTTTACTTTGCATTATTTTATATTTCAACCAAACACAATATTTTCAACCCTACATTTGAAATATTTTACACCCATTTTACTTCCACCCAAACAGTCTTTTACAGAAACTACCAATATTTCTTAAGATTTATCGCTTGATATCCAAATTAATATTTTGTTCCTTCATATCTCAAAATCATTTTTTAATGATATTTAACAGTAAAAACAACATAAACCAATTATTGCATCCGGTCATCGGACGCGGAGATAGGTCCGGATATTAATAAAATATTATTTTTAAATTAAGCGCCTCAAAAGCGCAAGTAAAACGCATGTAAAGCGCCGGTCAAAGCGCAGTCAAAAGCACAGGTAAAGCACAGTTAAAGCGCAACTAAAGTGCAACTAAGCGCAACTAAAGCGCAAGTCAAAAGCGCAGGTGACGTGGCAAATTTTTATTGGATGTCTGAAACTATTCTCCGCGTCCGATGACCAGATGCAATAATTTGCCCAAATTTAGATCCGATAAAACTATAAAAATTATTTAAATCAAAACTAATAGATTGTTTTAAAATCTTGCCACCAAACGGAGCGTCAAGGCGTTTCCGGCCGCGTTCACTATATTAGAATTTTATTTTATTTCTCGAAATTTAAATTATTATACTTCAATTGAATATAGGTCGGCATTAATTTTGTAAATAAATAAATAAATAAATATTCGATGCTATAAAAAAATGCCTCTGTTTCTTATCCTCTACACTTTCTTGCTGTCTGATAAGGAATTTGACCCTTTTATTTTGCTCGTGGAAACTACTTCAAAGCTTCCTGCGTATTGTCGCCGTCGAGCGTCAAATCCTCCGTGATCCTCTCGCATCACCACCAACCTTATGTTAGATAATTTTAGACTTCTAAGATTCTTTTTCAAAAGCAACCCTTTAATTCAAATGATTTCAATTCTAAGAAATGTTTAGTTGACAATAAATTTAAGCGAAATTTGCATACATACCATTTTATTTAATACTATTTACATATCTAACATCCAAAACATCAATATTAGATGTTTACCGCTCAAATACAACTTTAATATCAAATATATCACTAATATAATTCATTTGTATCATTTATATCATCTTATAAACTTTAATATTTCGTTACATGTACCCAAATTTGTTATATGGGTGGTATGCATGTAATATTAATATTTTATGTGTTAGATATGTAAATAGTTCTAAATTTAAACCTTAACAAACTGCATATTTAGAGATTGAGAAATTAGAGGATCACTACTTAGGCTTCGTATGAAACAACTTTGTATTGCTTTCTAAAATGACTTCTTAAAGGCAAAGCAAGAAACATAGATGCAATAATATGCACAAGATGTAACTAACTAACTACCTATGCCAATCAATTTTAAACACGTTTGCATGCTCCTCTTACAAGAGTATTATAAATACATGTAAGATATTGTAAACAAGAAATATACAATTCTATAATGAGAAATCTTTGTATTTGTTTTCTTCAAAAAAAAAAAACTCTCTGTGAAGTAAAGTTGTTTATGGTATCAGAGAAGGTTCAAGAACCTGACAAGGAGAAACAATGGTGCAATCATCTTCTTCACAAATAAGAGATTCAGTGGAGGAAGTATCCAACAAAGGCAACATTGTTCCAGTGCTTCTCAAGTTTTTGATTTCTAATATCAAGACAATTGTTCCAACTCAATCGTCAAGCGACAACTATGCAATATGGAGATCTCAGGTATGAAATTGCTATGAGCAAACAGATTTGCTCATTTTCTTGACGTGGCAGCAGAACCACTATCTCACATGATACAGACATTGGATGAAATCACCATCACAAATCCAAAATACAACGAATGGCTCCTCATAGATCAGAACTTGGAAGCAGCTCTATGTTCAACAATCACACTATCGATCCTACCATATGTGTTACATTTAGAATTTTGCTCAGTGATTTGGTCCACAGTCGAAAAGCGGCTACAAGCCACGAATAGATCACGTGTGATTCAATTGAAAAATAAATTACATAGCATAGCAATGAAGAATCTCACCATGATTCAATATCTAATAGAAATCAAGAACATCGTGGACAAAATATCTGTAGCTAGATCAAACATCAACGTAGAAGATATAATCTTGTATACTCTTAATGGTCTCCCGCCTTCATACAATGCGTTCAAGACTTCTATCAGAATAATGCTTTCCTATCAGCTTAGAAGATCTATATTCCTCCTTAATAAGCAAGGAGATTAACATTCAAGCTGAGTTATCTTGCAATACAACCTCACCCGACCCAAATTTAGCGTTGTACTCACACAGAGGCCCTGGAAGAAGAGGAAGAGAGAGATCATACCATAAAAATAATAGACAATAGCAATCACACCAATCACCTCTTCCTACTTGCTAAATATGCAACAAAAAGGGACATCTAGCAAATGCATGCTAGCATAGATTGAACATGAACTACATTCCCGCAGCTAACTCAAACACGATCAAAGCGCTTGTAGCGACCAATGAAAAAAATAATATGGATTGATATATGGATTCAGGAGACTCATCTAATCTCACAAATGATCTCAACAAGCTTAATAATCCCACACCCTATCAGGGCTCGGACAACGTTCAAGTTGGAAATGGAAGCCTCTATCCATAGCTCATACCAACTACAATATATTACCCACACCCTCACGTAAGCTTCACTTAAATAAATTATTTCATATTCCTAACACTTTCCATAATCTTCTATAAATTTCAAATCTAATCAAAGATAATAATCTTAATATCTCATTTGACACGTCTGAATTTGTTATCAAGGATATGCTGAATCAACAGGTTCTACTCAAGGGGCTTATTCTAACGAACTCTATCCTATTCCACAAGTCACTTTGAAAACCAGTCAGTCCACTTCAACTAAATCAAGCCGCATCCCACATGCTCTTCATACCTCGTGCCACACAACATCTGTATGGCATAACTTCCTTGGTGATCCACATCATCAAATTCATACTAGCATCTCCAATAATAATAAAAAGCTCACATAGCTATATCTTCTTTCATATGTTCTTCATGTAAAGTGTCCAAAAGTCATAAGCTGAAATTTTCAAAATCAATATCTAACTCTACTATACCACTTGAACTAATTCATATGGACGTTTGGAGACCTTCTCCAATTATCTCAAATCAAGGATATTGATATTACGTCATATTCATTGATGATTTTTCATGCTTTATTTGGTTTTTTCCACTTAGGCATAAATATGAAGTAGCTTCCATATTCATTACATTTAAAATTATGATCGAAAAACACCTATTTCATAGTATTAAGAAACTTCGATCTGATGGAGGAATGAAGTATGTCAATAAAGCTCTTCAATCGTACCTAAGTTAACATGGAATAATTTATCAAATTTCATGCCATACACGCCTAAACAAAATGGGTTAGCCGAACGAAAACATTGCCATTTAATTGATACAACTAGGACACTTATTCATATGGCATCCATGTCACCCTCTTGTTGGCATGATGCTATATTAATAGCTTCTTATCTCATTAATCGACTTCCATCCAACGTCATATACAACAAAACCCCTCTTTAGCTCCTCTATAACCAACAACCAGATTACACTAATCTCCGTACATTTTGATGCAGATGTTTTCCATGGATTCCCTTAAACCAACACCAAAAACTAGAGCATAGATCTATTACATGCGTTTTTCTTGGATATTCATCAGCTCATAAAGGTTATCGTTGTCTAAACACATTGAATAACATAATCAGCATTTTTAGACATGTCATCTTTGATGAACTAAACTTCCCTTTTGCTCAAAACCAACCTACACTCTCCTCAACTCCATCAACTAACATAAACCTATCTCTACTATTTCCTACATCAACTTGCTCATATCCAACAACTAAAATCACAACAAATCAAGCTCAAACATCTCACCCAGTGCCCTTATCTTCTCAAGATCAAAATAGCATATCAAATCCAACAAACATTCAACCAACACCCACATCCACGATGCCATTACCTGTTACCCAAAATCCCAAACCCACTCATCCTATGGTAATGAGGCTCAAAACTAACTCCCTTAAAACTCGTACTATGCTAAATCTGATGCACCAACATTCAACTATCTCATCTCAGCTTCCTAATCCAACCTATTATATATAAGCCTAAAAAATTACTCAATGGAGGCAAGCCATTGCAACATAATTTTTGGCACTTAAATAGCAAGGAACTTGGACATTAGTGTCACCACCATCTAACACACCAATATTAGACTGCAAATGGACTTACTGCACCAAACTACACTCAAATGGCTTGGTAGCTAGATATAAAGTACGGTTGGTAGCTCAAGGCCACAAAAAGGAATACAACATAAACTATTTCTAAATGTTTAGTCTAGTAGCGATGTTTCCAACTATAAGAACTCTGCTCATAGTAGCTCTAAATAAACAATGGAAAATACAGCAGCTAGACGTGTCCAATGCATTCCTTCACGAAGCTTTAACTGAAACTATTACATGCGACAAGCAACACAGTGGAAAATACAGCTGCTAGACGTGTCCAATGCATTCCTTCACGAAGCTTTAACTGAAACTATTACATGTGACAAGCAACTAGATTTGAGGATGTCCAATTTCCACACCATGTGTGCTTACTAAAGAAAGCTATATATGGCCTGAAGCAATCCCCTAGATTTTGGTTTAACGCATTCTCGAAAGCACCATAACAACTAGGATTTCATCCAAGTAAAGTTGATCATTCATTGCTAACTTTCTCCAAAGGGAATGATCAACTATATCTTCTTATTTACGTAGACGATATCTTGCTTACTAGGAATAATAACAAAAAGTTGTTCAAAATCATTCAGCAACTCAACAAAGTATTCACAATGAAGCATATGGGCAATACAAATAATTTCCTAGGCTTCTCGATCAAAGATCACGTTGAGTATATGTTCTTATCACAACAACAATATGCTATGTCCATTCTCATAGGAGCTGGAATGCTACTTTGCAAACCATTGGCAAATCAATCTTGTACTAAAATGCCAATAGTCATTCCACAAGATTCACTAATTAATACTCCTCAATATTACATACAACTAACCGATTGTCTTCAGTATTTAACATTAATGAGACATGAGATCACATACAATATTAATCTCCTATGTCAGTACATGCATGATCCTCAGCTGCCTCACTTTTATCTATTAAAGATATTACTTCGCTATATCAAGGGAACATTGCACTATGGACTACCAATCTCAAAGCCCCATTGATACTTAAGTCCTTTTCTAATGCCGGCTGGGTGAGTGACCAAACAACTAGGCAATCTACTTCGGGTTATTGCGCATGTTTAGGCAATACCCTTATAGCATGGAGCGGCAAGAAGCAACGCACAGTTGCACGCTCCTCTATATAAGTGGAATACCGAGCATTGGCATCTGTTATCACCGACATAATCTGGCTATGCCAACTCATGCATGATTTTAAGATAGATCTTCAGTCAGCCATGTATTTACATTGTAACAATACGTCCGCAGTTGCATTAGCTAACAACCCTTTATTCCATGCTTGAACAAAATATATTGAAGTTGATCACCATTTTATACGACATCACATCAACATAAATATAATTCGTATTGTCCCCATTAGTACTCAAGATCAAATCACTGACATTCTTACTAAACCTCTTTCTACATTGAGGTTTACATTACTATGCAACAATCTGACTCTTCGTCCAAAACTGTCACATTTCGGGGGCATAAAGACAAAGCAAGAAACAAAGATGCAATAATGTGCACAAGATGTAACTAACTAACAACCTATGCTAATCAATTAAACACATGTACATGCTCCTCTTACAAGAGTACTATAAATACATGTAATTAAACAAGATATTGTAAATTAGTTCAAGAAATATATAATCATGTAACGAGAAATCTTTGTATTCATTTTCTTCTCAAACTCTCTGTGAAGTAAAGTTCTTTACTTTTTAGTTCAAAAAATTTAAATTTAAAAATTTTTGTACTAGAAAGTTGTGTTAAAAAGCAAGAAAAAAGTCGTTTCAAATGAAGACTTGGACTTTCTTTGGGATGGTTTTCTTACTACTTCTTAAAGCAGCTTTTTAGTGCAAAATTTTTAAATTTTGTATTAGAAAGAGAGAAACAGCAAGAAAGTTGTCCCAAATGAAACCTTGGTTTGAATTTAGAAACTAAGGTAAATTAGAAATTAACTATTAGGATATCATTTGATTGAATGAAAGGAAATGCAACATAAAATGGAATATTATGTAAGAAAAATATATTATATTTCAATATTTTGAATTGTTTTGATGAGTGTAAAATAAATGCTTGTGATTCTTTTTTTTTTTAATGCAGTGTAATGTCCAATAATAATGTTGGTCGGTGGCCAGCGGTTCACTACACTTCGCAGGCAACAAAGGCGACGATGATAATAGAAGAGAATTATAGTGTATTTAAAAAGTAGCTTATCTAATGATTTTCAAATATACAAAAAATAAAGAGTGAATTATAAATACTTTAAAATTTTATTTGATATTTTTTTTGTTTTAAAACAAACACCAATATTTTTAAAATCTCAACATTTTGAATACTTTATAACACCCTTTTTACTTAAAATAAAAAAAAAAACCCATAGATTTTTTTTTAAACAACCTATAAAATATTAAATTAAACTTAACATGGATTAAGGTTTAATTGGCTAATTATAAATCAGTTATATTTTAATTAAATAATAGATGATTTCATATACAAACCACATAACTCATATGTATTTGTATATCTGGCACAAATCATAATATTTACTTGAATAAAACTTTAGTGTCTCAATTAAATCAAAACATATGTATTTAAAGGGTTTTTTGTTATTAAAAAGTTGATCTTGGTGGTGTTTTTCGGTATGATCTAAATATTTAGGTGTTTTATAAATAAATTTTAAAATTTCTATGTTAGATATGCAAACAAATAAAAGTTATGTGGTATGTATGTAAATCTCCTATAATAGTAAGAACACAATTAAAATTAAAATAACATCCATATACTTTTATTTCTTGAGTAATATATGGCAACTGATTGCCCTCAAGGGGAAGATCATTTCAAGACAAAATTGATTTCATATCATCATCTTTTTAATAGCCATAAATTTGATTCATAAATCTTCTTAGAACTATTTTCATCAATTCAATTGTTAGATTTTATATCTATTAACGCCATTAGATTCATGGCAATGAGAATTAACATTAGTAGTGGGTAGTCTTTCAGTGAGATAAAATGTTAGAAATGCCTATAAATCACTATTTAAATATTTAAAGTAGTGACTAAGAGTTTGTGGTGGAAAGTGAGGGTTTAGAGAAGTATGATAGAAGAATTGTCATGATTATTATTGTTGCATCCTGGAATATTTGCAGCAGTAGAGAAATATGAAGTTTAGCATCTTAGTGTTTTACGAATATCCAGCACACAAACATATAAGAGAGAGGGTGTAGTGTTCATAAGAGACACTAAAGTTTTTACTTGGAAACCCTTGAAAAGAGGAAAAAAACCATATGGTTTGGCCTAGTTTGAAATGAATCCACTAGTATTTACAGTTGATTACAAATGAGGCCCTTCCTTGGGAGAATGCCTTTACTTGATGTCACAAATGTACATCATATATAGTGCATTACAAGGTGCGAGTTACAATAATCAACATAAACATGTTTGTTTGGTTGTTAGGACCATAATTGATAGGATAGAGGTTAGAAAGATCGTAGTAGGCAGAAGATTGGAGTCAGAAAGATCGTTGTCTGGCGATGTAGGTTGGAAGGACCGTAGTAGGTGATAGAGGTCGGTAGGACCATAGACAACAGGAGACATGAGTCTGAAAGATCGTAGTTGGCAGGAGACTGAGGCCAGAAAGAAAGTTGTTTGGTGATGAAGATCAGAAGAACCATAATAGGAGACAGAAGTCAGAAGGACCATAATCGGCAAAAGATAGGGGTCTGAAAGATTGTAGTAATAGGGCAGTACTCCGATAAAATATGGGTGTCATGGGGTGACCCAGAAGAAGTCCAAGCCTTAGGTAGTGGTCCGACAAAAGTTTGGCCCTCAAGTGGTGGTCTGGTAGAAGTTCGGGCCTCAGATGGTGGTTCGGTAGAAGTTCAAGCCGCAGGTGGTGGTCTGGCAGAACTCCAGGCGTCAGGTATTGGTCTGATAGAACTCCGGGCATCAGGTAGTGATCTGGCACAACTTTGAGCCTCAGGTGGTGGTCCGGTGGAGCTCAGGGCCTCAAGTAGTGGTTTAGTGGAACTTTAGGCCTCAAGTGGTGGTCCGACATAACTCCGGGCATCAAGTGTTGGTTGGGTGGAGCTGAGGACCTCAAGATATGGTCCGATGGAGCTCAGTACCTCAAGTAGTGGTTCAGTGGAACTCGGGTCCTCAAGTGGTGGTCCGACAGAACTTTGGGCCTTAAGTAGTGGTATGACAGAACTTCAGGCATTAAGTGGTGGTCCGACATAACTCTAGGTGTCAAGTGACGGTCCAGTAGAACTTCGGGCGTCAAATGGTGGTATGGAGGAGCTCGGGGCCTAAAGTGGTGGTCCGGTGGAGCTCAGGGCCTCACGTGGTGGTCCGGCTGAGCTCAGGGCCTTAAGTGGTGGTCCAGCAGAGCTTAGGGCCTTAAGTCATGGTCCAGTGGAGCTCAGGACCTCAAGTGGTGGCCCGGCAGAGCTCAGGGCCTCAAGTGGTTGTTTGATGGAACTTCGATCATCAAGTAGTGGTCCGACAAAACTCCGAGCGTCAAGTGGTGGTCTGGCAGATCTCCGGGCGTCAAGTGGTGGTCTGGAAGAACTCCAGGCATCAAGTGGTGGCTCGATAGAACTCTGGGCGTCAAGTGGTGGTTTGAAAGAACTTCAGGCCTCAAGTGGTGGTCCGGTGGAACTCTGGGCCTTAAGTGGAGGTTTGGTAGCAAGTGGTGGTCCGGCAGAGCTCAGGGCCTCAAGTGGTGGTCCGGTGGAGCTCAAGGCGATGTAGGTTGGAAGGACCGTAGTAGGTGATAGAGGTCGGTAGGACCATAGACAACAGGAGACATGAGTCTGAAAGATCGTAGTTGGCAGGAGACTGAGGCCAGAAAGATAGTTGTTTGGTGATGAAGATCAGAAGAATCATAATAGGCGACGGAGGTCAGAAGGACCATAGTAGGCAAAAGATAGGGGTCTGAAAGATTGTAGTAATAGGGCGGTACTCCGATAAAATATGGGTGTCATGGAGTGACCCAGCAGAAGTCCAAGCCTTAGGTAGTGGTCCGACAAAAGTTTGGCCCTCAAGTGGTGGTCTGGTAGAAGTTCGGGCCTCAGATGGTGGTTCGGTAGAAGTTCAAGCCGCAGGTGGTGGTCTGGCAGAACTCCAGGCGTCAGGTATTGGTCTGATAGAACTCCGGGCATCAGGTAGTGATCCGGCACAACTTCGAACCTCAGGTGGTGGTCCGGTGGAGCTCAGGGCCTCAAGTAGTGGTTCAATGGAACTCTAGACCTCAAGTGGTGGTCTGACATAACTCCGGGCATCAAGTGTTGGTTGGGTGGAGCTCAGGACCTCAAGTGATGGTCCAGTGGAGCTCAGGACCTCAAGTGGTGGTTCAGTGGAACTCGGGTCCTCAAGTGGTGGTCCGATAGAACTTTGGGCCTTAAGTGGTGGTCTGACAGAACTTCAGGCATTAAGTGGTGGTCCGACAGAACTCTAGGTGTCAAGTGATGGTCCGGTAGAACTTCGGGCGTCAAATGGTGGTATGGAAGAGCTCGGGGCCTAAAGTGGTGGTCCGACAAAACTCCGGGCATCAAGTGGTGGTCCGGTAAATCTCCGGGCGTCAAATGGTGGTCCGGAATAACTCCAGGCATGAAGTGGTGGTTTGGTAGAACTCTAAGCGTCAAGTGGTGGTCTGAAAGAACATCAGGCCTCAAGTGGTGGTCCGGTGGAACTTTGGGCCTTAAGTGGAGGTTTGGTAGAACTCGAGGCCTCAAGTGGTGGTCCGGCAGAGCTCAGAGCCTCAAGTGGTTGTCCGGTGGAGCTCAAGACCTCAAGTCGTAGTTTGGTGGAGTTCATGGCCTCAAGTGATGGTCCGACGAAGCTCAAGGCCTCAAGTGGTGGTTTGGTGGAGCTCAGGGTCTCAAGTGATGGTCCAGCGGAGCTTAGGGCCTCAAGTGATGGTCCGACGGAGCTCAAGGCCTCAAGTCGTTGTCCGACGAAGTTGAGGGCCTCAAAAGCGGTGGTCCGGCAGAGCTCATGGCCACAAATGGTGGTCCTACATAGCTAAGGGCCTCAAGTGGTGTTCCGGTAGAGCTCAGGGCCTTAAGAGGTGGTTCGACGAAACTTCAGGCGGTGGTCAAGGAGGAGCGAGGAGGCAAGAGTGATCTCTGGTCTCTCTCTTACTCTCTTGCTTGGAGCCTCCTTTTATAGAGAGATGAGGGGTTTATTTATAGATTTTTTGGAGTAGCATGACCCGTAAATAGATGGAAGATCAAGGGC
The DNA here is from genome assembly GCF_001605985.2 of Dendrobium catenatum. Lineage (NCBI taxonomy): Eukaryota > Viridiplantae > Streptophyta > Magnoliopsida > Asparagales > Orchidaceae > Dendrobium > Dendrobium catenatum. The sequence continues at coordinate 417,184 of NW_021319645.1, read as the reverse complement.
AAATTGGGAGTGTTTGGATGGACGACCGATGTTGAATCTCTTGATCATGGACTGTTTGATGGACATTTGAATGACTTAGTGATGTTGAAATTTTGTGATATTGGGCTCGTTAGATTCATCTCATCAAGCCGCTCGATTCAACTATAAGCATGTCGCATTTGCAAATCATTTGGTTATCCAAATTGTGGTTTGAGCCTTCCAATAATGCTTCGAGCCCATGATTCAGACCCATTTGGGCACGAATTAAGTCAAATTTGGTGTCATTGGGTTCGTATTTCCGAGACGTTCAATTCGACTATAAGTTTACTAAAATCGAAGTTCATATTGTCCCAATTTTAATTTTGAAACTTTTCAACTTGATTTTGCCTCGAGATTCGTGCCTGATCAAGATAATTTTTTTTAGGACGTATCAATTATAATTTAGGTTAATTTTGGTTGATTTGAAATATCACTTTAGGGAATGAGTTTTAAGTATGATAAATAGTTAAAAATAATGGTAGTTGGTGTTAGTAAAAAAAATATGATTAATATACTTTCCTATGGAAAGATTATTTTTAACTATTTATCATACTTAAAACTCATTCCCTAACACCAACTACCATTATTTTTAACTATTTATCATACTAAAAAAAGTATGATTAATATACTTTCCTATGGAAAGATTCATGCCTGATCAAGATTATTTTTTTGATTTGAAAGATCACTTTAGGGAATGAGTTTTAGCATATATTTTCCTATGGAAAGATTATTTTTTTATCGTTGTGTAGATTGCTGTGAAAAAAGACAAAAAAAAAAAAAGAGGAATTTCAACAACAAGGCTGCAACGCCACATCAATCACCATCACAGTGCCATAAACACCACAACACAAAATTTGGAGCGTTATCCCAAAGGTAATATTTTGATGTGATAAGAGTGTAAGCATGTATAGTGTAGTGAATGCACTAATATACTTTGGGTTGAAATATGCTTAGATTTTCTTTAATGTGAATCACCCACTAAATACGAAAGTGTACGTATTGTTCAAATAATAAAGTGATATGAGAGAGTGTCAATCCCACAATAAAGTGTTATGCTAACTTGTAAGTAAACTAGTATTGCCTACTACAACTACAATTCTTATTATACTGAACGATAAATCATTATTTGGTTTTATCAATGTTGAGAATTACAAAAGAAAAGATAAGATTTTAAGTGATAAAATATTTTGGGTTAATGAATGTGAATTATCCAAGTTTTTCTAATGAGACTCTTTTTTATTGGATCCGAGCATATGCATTTTTAGATCTCTGCTGAGCTTATAGAAATGCAAATGGAGCTTTATGTCATTCCTACAGTAATTTTATCTCCATAGAACTTACTAGGTTAAACATCCTATTTCTAGGTATGCAAACATTCTGTTTCAATACTACTTTTCGTTCCAATAGTCCTCTGTCGAGGTAATATACAATACTAATTTTTAACTACATACATGACCATTATATGCATTAAATTAAGATTGAGAGATATTGAAAATATTTATTTTTCATTCAAAGCACAATAGTCTACATTAGTACTAACATTGTATTCATATTATTAGCCCAAAATTATAAAATTAGCTAGACATTGAATGAAAAGAGCACAATTCAAATTTTATTGCTTGCATAAAAAAGAAAATACAAAAATAAAAGTTATTCTAGATATTACTCGGATAAAAACAAATTCACTATCCACGCTCCTTTCTCCTCTAGATGTTTGATTACTTACAAAAAGATAGGGCTATCAATTCCAAATTGTAGTATCCTTTTCTCTTTGACCTCCCTTAGACTTTACTCTAAGGGGATATAATAACATGGACTAAACTAGATAAAAAGTATGACAAAACTAACTAAAAAAATATTTATAATAAGTACAAAAATGAACTTAGGCACCTCAGTGCTTGACAGGACGGCGCCACGACATTATTGAATGAACACGTAGCTTAGCATAACTATGCTTACGATGATGCATTGACTCAGTGCGTCTGTTGGATGAACCGGTGTGTCGCCTGGCCGATTCGATGTAATGCTATCTTTCGTCGCGCTTGAATGTATAATTTGGCACTGCGTCAAAGTGAAGTTCGGTGCTTTGAAGCATAAATTCTCGAGACTCAAGTGTTGCAACACTAACCTTTGCTTCATCGAGCAATGAATTAATTGTCATTTTTCTTGAGGGTCTGATGCTACGATTTCCTAATCTGGCACCGAGCCATGTGGACTTTGTGGTGCTGGTAGTTAGAGCATTACAACGTTGGTTCAACAATTATTATTTTATTTTCTTTCTTTCTGAGCATTTCCTATACAACATCAACTAAAATTAATATTTTAATTGACATTTAAGATAATAAAATATTATAAAATTTATACTTAAAAAATTAAACTCTTACTTATCCTCAAGCAATGATATAATCACCTATTAATTAGCCAATTAACCTGACTAAAAAATGTATTTAAAATTATTAAACCATAAAAAAAATACTTCACTAATTAGATATAATTTGGAATGATCAAAGTTATGCAACTTTAATTTAAATAATCATAAGCAATTATCCTAATTAATCATCCTTATTATTGCTTAATTTAAACATATTCACTACAAGTGTAAGTGCAATAATGGCTACTAATTTCTAGATATGAATAATGTATCATTTAGAAATTAGTTGTGCTTATAATTAAGTTAGAAATCTATTATTAAACTGTTATCTTTCTTTTGATTTTCATATTTTTTATATTTTTTATCACTTCAATATAAATTATCATGATCCTGAACTATGCTTATATTTTTTTTGACATAAATCACCCACTAAATACTCAAATACATGTGTCAATCAAATAATAAAACAATATCGAGAATAATAACTCCACAAAGAAGTATTATGTTAACATGCAAGTAAACTAATATTGCCTATTATAGCTACAATACTTATCCTATTAAATGAAAAATCAATGTTTCGTTCTATCAACATTAAAAATTATAAAAGAAAAGATCCAAATATTTTTTTTTATAAGACTCTTTTAAGAATTATTACGTCCTCCGACCGGATGCAAAGAAGCATCCGGTCGTAGGCAAAAAAAACTCGGTATCTTGGTATACCGAATTTTTTGAAAAACTCGGTACACCTCGGTACCGCCTTTTTTTTGCCTACAACCGGATGCTTCTTGCATCTGGTCAACCGAACAAAATAAAAACTCCTTTTATTGATGTGGATTAGAATTTATTCATCTCTAGATCTTTTTCGAGCTTATAAGGCTGCAAAAGGAGATCTATAGCCTTCATATAGTATTTTATCTCTATAGAACCTACTAGATTAAACATCCTATATCTAAGCATACAATTATTCCATTTTAATACTTCTATTTATTCTAGTATTTTCTATTGATGTGATGCATTACACTAATTTTTTATTCTAGTATATATTAAATTAAGATCAAGTCATTAGTAATAACATTATATTCATATCATGAGTCCAAAATTAAAGTAACTTAGACATGGAATGCAATAATATAATTCTAATTTCATTATTTGCATAAAAAAGAAAATACATGAGTTTAAATTATTATAGATATCATCTAGATAATGCAAATGCACTCTCCACACTCCTTTCTCCTCCGAATGTTTGATTGCTTATTAAGAGATAGACTATCAATTTCAAATATAGTATCATTCTAAGGAGGCACTACAATCTGGACTAAATCAAATAAAAATTATGACAGATCTATGACAAAACTTATTAAAAACCTAGTTATACTATTATAACATAAAGGGACTCAGGCATCACAATGCTTTGACATGGTGGCATCGCAGCTTTGTAAAATGAATTAATGGCTCAACACTACAAATTTTTATTGGGTCAGTTAACCTGATGTAGAGATACATCACGTACCCAATAAAAAAATATCACATGCACTTTAAACAAAAAGCACTCAGCTTTAAACAAAAAGTGAGCGCATGTGGCATTTTTTTAATAATTACCTGATGTATCTCTACATCAGGTTATCTGACCCAATAAAAAATCCAACAGTACAGGGCTTGCTATGTTGAGACATTGTGCTAACTTGATGCATCTATTAGCTGAATCGATGCATCACTTGACTGATTTTACATGACTCCATCTTTCAACAAATGTTCTATCAAGATGCTGCAAAAGTTGAGCTTTCAAATGTTCTATCACGATGCTGCAAAAGTTGAGCTTTGTGACGCTCGAATGAGCAATCCAACGCTACAACATAATAAAGCTTGCCGCTCCAGCACTCAAATTCATGAGACTAAGATTTTGCATTGCTAAACATGGCTCTATTGGGGGTGCTAAATTAATTATCATTTTTCCTAAGGCTCTCGCAATGCAATTTTCTAATGAGAAGTTGAGGTATTATGGATGTTTTGACATTAATGGTTGGAGCGTTATAGTGTTGATTATTCAACATTTATGATGAACTCTTGTTGAAATTCTCATCACAACATGACAACTTTATTGCATGAGTGGGAGGACCACGATTTTTTTTCTTTACAAGCCTCTCTTTTAAAAACAATTATTACATCCTCCAATCAGACGCAGAGAAACATCCGGTCGGAGGCCAAATCCCGCCAAAAAATGAGTTGTACCAAGCAAATACCGAGCAATACCAAACAATAATAAGGAATACCATTATTTGAAGACCCAATACCGAGTTATACCAAGCTAAATCAAAAAATACCAAGTTATACAAAAATTATATAGAGTTTTTCAACTCAGTATTTCTCAGTACAGCTCAATATAACTCGATATTCGTTTTCAAAGAGCGGTATTTTTTGGCAGAATTTTACCTTACATCAGACATAATAAAAGTTCCTCTTTTAGACCACAAGAGAATGACTTATCCATCCTATTATGGTTCAAAAAACCCTAAACCGTACTTATTAAGTATGATTGAAAGCCTACACACTATTCCATTTGTGGTTATTTTATTCATCCTTCCATCCTTTGACATAAAAACCCACCACAAAACACTGACACATTAAATAAGAGCAAAAGCATAACAAGGGGCCTAGACCCAAATGCCCTGTTCCCATCCATGGGAGCACCCATTCGATCCCAAATCTAACACCTACCAACCCCCTCTTGCAACCCCACATTATTGAAAACACCAATCATCTCTTAGAACTTGCTAATAGTTATATCAACCCCAAATCTCTTAAAGCACATCAATGATAATTCTTCCTCCCATTGGATCATCATGAAAGACTTTAATTGTTGCAAATTTTCTCATAAAAAACCTAGGGGCAATCCTATTCCCATTAATGAATTATGAGAACTTAAATCCCTTTTTTGTGACATTGCTACTAAACAAAATTGCTACTATGGGTCATCAATACACTTGGTGTAACTAGAGGCCTAATAAACAAATCCACATTGAACTTGTTAGACTACTTATTAATGAGGATTGGCTTCAATTGTTCCCTACATCCTTTTACAAAAGAAAGAGCCTAAAATATTCTGACAATTCCCTATATATCCAAAATTCCACACTTATGGGAAATCCTCCTCTATATCTTCTCCCAAACCAGCTTGTAAAATCCCATTTCTAATGTTTTCACCAAGCTAAAAATACTAAGGGTAGCCATTAAAACCCAATATTGGGCCTCTACAAACAGCCTCTTAAATCATAATAAAACCTTAGCTCATGAATATCTTTGAGAAGGCAAAATAACTCTTTTCATAGAGTGGATGAACAAGATCTTCTATGAAAAACTCCACTCAAAACAAAATATAAACTTCATCAAAAAGATCACTCCTTCAAACACTTTTAGCTCCATTGAGATTGCCAAAGCTGTCATTAACCACTTTAAGTCTACATTAACCACCAAGCATTCTCCTCCTCCAATGACTTCCAACTCTTATGGCATCTATTACAGATGAAATCAATCAAACCAACATTTTCTTTGCACCAAAAGCGTCAGGTTTTAATGTTATGAAAGGGAATTTAGTTGGAGATGAATTAATGTATTTTAATATATTATTGTATAAAATGAGTTTTTAAGCTAGAGATGATCTGACCATAGAGGAATTCTAGACTTCAATTAGATCAACAAAACAATTTCTGGAAAATTATCTTACATAATAATATAAAAACAAAATCCTTGAACCTCAAAGAAATCACTCAGATTTGTGTAAACATAACAGGTGAAAATACTAACATAAAATTTAGGACCTTCAAGAAACTATTCTATATGAACTACAGTAGAAGGAATGCATGATGTATAACTGTAGAATAAACAGAGACTGAGAAGAAGGCAACAACAGTTCAGAATGAGTAGGAGAATTTTACTCGCTCAAAGAAAGATCTCAGGCTTATCTTCTGTAATCATCATAACTATAACGCCTTCTTTCCCCCAATAAAATTTCGAAAAACCATTGAAGAATAAAAATCGAAAATTCGTCGAGAAAACCTGCGATAAAAATAGAAAAGATTGAACAGATTGAAAGGGCGTTTCTCTCAGACAAATGCCTCGATTTGTCCACATGGTGAATAGAATGGAATGGCATCGGACTCGTCATCTTTGTGTGTTTGGTCATCATTGAGAAACCCCCTCTCCGAAATCAGGAATTCCATGATCGATAGAAAAAGAGTTTTAAGTGATTGAAAAAATGAAAATAGATATCAAAATTAATATAAGAAAGCGAAGAAAACAAGGAGGGGCTGCCGCATATAGACATGGAGAGAAGCGGCGGCATACAGAGGGCATCCATGGTAAGGAGATTTGTGCAGGCATCTCTTCTGTATTTAAAGACGGAGAGGAAGCTAGGGTTTTTCAAAGGAATGAATTGTTCACCGAACTTACGATCCTACCCTCTTTGTGGAACCTGGGCCGTTTGATCGAAATTGAAGTAAACGGGGCAATAAAATATTTTATTTTAACTATATAGATTTTGAGCATATTAATATTTCATTTTGAAGTAAAACAATTAGGTAAAAATCACATTAATAACTAAAATTAGGTATAGGAGCATACAATAAAAAAATATATGGGCGGATTTAGGGCCCCCATGCCGGATTTAGCACCCCCCTCCCTTTAATTTTATTTTACGCTATTAATTTATTTAACATCTAAAATTTCAATATTATATTCCTGCAACTCATATAAAATTTTAATATCAAATATATCGCTCTTATATTTCATTCTTACCACTTATACCACACTATGAACTTTAATATTTTATTCCATGGACTCATAGTTATTCTATGAGTGGTAAGCAAGTAATATTAAACTTTTTAGTGCTAAATATATAAATAACATTAAATAAAATTGTATGTATGTAAATCCAAAAAAAAAACATCCTTTATGTGTGCCCTCGTTGCCCCTATGGGGTGTCAAAAACTAACCCGACCCGAAAACCCAACCTAAACTCGACCCAAAAAATTTGGGTTCGGGTCAACCCGTTAAAGAAACGAGTCAGGTTCTGCTCTAAATTTTGGACTCATATAGTAATCGGGTAGGGTTCAGGTCAACATGTTAACCCGATGGTGACCCGAAACGGACCCAAGTTAAGAGGCTTTGATAAGCTTTTTTGAGTTTTCTGTTTTTAGATTTTACGTGACTGGCGACTCGTTCAGCAGAGGGTTATCGTTTTAGGGATTTTTTAGTTAGGGTTTCTCCGTTTTCAGTTTGCCGTCTGCGTGTCGGGACTTGGGAGATTAGATTTTCCAGTTTCCATTTTTCATGTCTGAATAAAATGGTTTTATACTTTTCTAGTTTTCAGCCATTACACAAATACACATTGTTGTTGTGATTTATTATGTTGTTATGCTGGACTGTTAGTGTTAACTCTAGATTCTAGAGTGGGGATTAGGGTTTGCATCCTTTGACCGGTTGTTGACTAGCTGTCTAGCTCCTGCAAATAGTGGATCTGGACTTGTTTTATTGTTATAGAATTTGGAGATTAGCGAGTATGAATGTATGATCGGCCTATGACAGTAATCCAATTAGGCTGTGAACTTGTTACTTTGTTAGTTGTTTCCCTGTTGATTGTTGTGAAATTGTGAAGCTACTTTAGTGCTTTAAAAACTGAAATATTTAAATTCTGACCTACAATGTTTTTTGATGCACAATATTACATTATTAGTTTATTAATATACTAATACTATTACTTGTTTAGTAGATTATGTGTTTGTTGATTAAATATTTAAATAGTTAGTAAGTATGTGCATTTTTTGTGTTTAGATGAAGGGTTCTAATACAGTTGTTGACATTAATCATTCTGATCATAATGAGCAAGAGCCTATTGATAATGACGTAGAATGTGATAGTGATGAGTATAACAATGTGGATGTATGTGAAGTTGGTGATAATGCAGTTAGAAATGAAGAAATAAACAAAAAAAAGAGGAGGTTGACCCGTACTGTATGGGGACATTATAAAATATTGCTACTTGGTAATGATGGAAAACAATGTTGCAAATGTAAGAAATGTGGGAGAACTTACCTATCTGATGGTAAAAATGGTACATGTAATCTGAGACGTCACTTCGCTAGTTTCCTTGATGGTTATGTTGGGCTATTAGTTGCCACTTCGCTAGTTGCCTGCCTGCCTAGTTGCTCACTTGGTTTTGTCTTCTGTTGATGGTAGTTTTTTTATTATAATATGACAATGATGAAGAACCTTGTGAATTTATAAAACAGTGGCAATACATAAATAATAACGTTATGCAACCAGATTACAAATTGAGGAAATGAGATTTATTTGATATGAGCAGATAATATTTCATTGAATAGATACTAAAATTATTAAATCAGTATTCCCAATTGGTAATCTTGGAGGGAAAATTTTTGAAATTGTTGCAAACTTGCAGATGATGGTTCTTCAATTTTAACTAGGTTCATTCTGAGCATGGGGCCTTGAGGCCTGAGCCGATGAGCCCTAACGCATTGAGGACCTTAACTCCTTGAGCTTGTGGCTTTTAATTATTTTTTGTTGCATGTTCATTGATTATGTTGACTACTGTGATGTTCAGAATTCAGATGAGATGAATGAGTGAATGACAAAGAAGCTAACTGCTTGAGAAATTATATTTTGTAAATTGTAATGTATTATAGAAAATTTATTTATTTACAATTTGAAAATGTGATAATGCTTTTGTAAATTTTTATGTATTTTTGAAATGTACAGAATTAAACAAATTTTAATTATATTTATTTATTGTTTATTGTTTCATTGCATTTTGAATTTTATAATTTATGCAATTTCTCTCTTTTAATTTTAAAAAAAAATTACAAAAAATCGGGTTGGCGGGTCGGGTCGACCCAACCTTTGTTTAGCCCGGGTCGAGTCTGAGTGCAGCAAGTGGACCCGTATAGCTAAATGGGTCGGGTTCAGGTCGACCCATTTAGCTTCGAGTCAGTTCGGGTTCGACCCGAACCCGACTCATCAACCCAAATTTACAACCCTACTGCTCCTTACTCTCACCATTTTTCTTTACATCTCTCTTTTACCTATATTCTCTCTACTCTCTCTTTCATTTTGTTTTTATAACTAGCAACCTCCTCCACTAGCCTCTCTCTCTCTCTCTCTCTCTCTCTCTCTCTCTCTCTGCCATTATGTTTTTATAACGGCCAAATTTTTGGAAGGAGCTTGTAAGATTTGTAATTTAGGAGAAGAAGCTTGATTGTAAAAGAATTTAAGAAGCGGCGTATACGCTGCATGAGTTGGCGCATTGATAGAATGCGCTACATTAATTGGCGCATTCTTAGAATGCGCGTGATTGCATGGCGTATTCTATAGAATGCGTGGGATAGCTTAGTGTATTTTTTTAATTTCCTAAGATTGCGCCTAATGTTTTGGCGTATTCCAGCCATTCATGATTTTATGGATTCAGTGCAATGGCAGGGGGAAATATTGCCTCAAATTCGATGCATTTTTATTGGATTCAGTGTTCTCGGAATCAGGTTTATTGAATGGGTAAGAAGTTTTATTTGTGTTTGTGATGCTAGCCGTATCCCTCATTATCATACAAATTATCTTCTTATAATTAATAATAATAATAAAACAGTTAAAACCATAATGTCAATTTCAAGCTCAAATGAAAAAGCTTGAGGGTATTTTTAAATACAAAATGTTATGCCTACGTAGATAAAAAATTTTGACTCCGCCACTGAAAAAAGAAGCAAACGATAAAATCTGTTCATTTTCTACCAATGAGATGTTCATTCTAAAAAAATGAGGTTATAAAACAATAAAAAATTATCTCAAACTAAGCCTATAATCTTCATATTCTTAAACATAATTTCTAAGGTTTATATAGTGATGGCTTTCTTAACCTCTGCCTATGAATCTAGTAAATGACAAAAAGGAAAACTTTCTAGACAGGAAGGAAAACTGGAACCTGCAAAAGCTCAGTAGAGTATTGTCCAGCAATAAAAATAGTCTCTTTAACGACCATAACGAAAACAAATTTCCAAATAGTACAGGACGACCCTTAAACCAAACAAGCTTTCTACAACTAAAGAAGCGCAGCGGTAGAATTATTCATAACAAACCAACAAAGACTGCAGACTATGACTTCAATAGATGCTTACACAAATCTAAATCAAAATGACAATAAGTCCCCACACAGGGTAGACAAGGAGCAGAACTATGCCAATGGTGTTGGATATCCCATTGCTCTTTGTGAAGGAATTTCGGAAGCCGCCGGAAGCGCGAATGTGTTCCTGCAGAAGGTAGCAGCCGATGATAAGGCATACGATCACGCCTAATATCCCGCCCCTGACGGTGTGGGCGAAGAAGCCGGGAGCAACAACGAGAAGGATAATTAATGATCCTGGCATCTCCAACCAATCTGCATCACCAACTCCAGATGTAAATTTTGTTACTGGTTTGTTTGGTTCAATGTAAAATGAGTGCATTTGAAGTAGAGACATGCGAAGTAAAAGTGGTGAAATTGAGTGTTATAGGCTTCATTTGGGATGACTTTTTTTTTGCTTTTTAAAGCAGCTTTCTAGTATAAATATTTTAATTTATGTGCTAAAAAGCTATTTTGTGAAGCAATAAGAAAGCCGTCCCAAATGAAGCGTAAACCAAATCAAATAATACAATAGAGCTTCAGAAAACATTTTCTAGGGGATTTGAACCCTTATCGTCTCTTTGGAAGGACAAAATATTCTGTGTGGAGTCCGGACGTCGTCCAGATGCTAGTAAAAATGTGCCACGTCACCCCAAAAGTGAACCGCGCTCGGTACTGAGCACGATACCGAGTTGTACCAAGCATCAGTACCGTCCGGTGTCCGCACATATTAATCTCTGCTTTGGAAGGCTGGGAGCACTATCACAAGTGTTACTGCTTGTTTTTGGTTTTGCAACAACACAGAATCATGAGGATTCGTCCTGCCGTTAAAAGCAATCACTTTCCTCATCTACTTTAGGGTACGGAAGTCTCTTGGGGTTGAAAGCTCAGACTTTCAATGAAATGACGAGTGGAGTCAAACATTCCAATTATGGTGAGAGGAGTAGAGGTTCAATTTAGTTCCAAACTGACCAAAATTTCAAACAGAGCAAATCAAATCAAAAGACAAAATTAAACCATCATTATAACAAACAAAACTGATTGGTTCAGTTTGATTTTAATTTATTTTTTGGTTAAATAATATAAATATGTAGGAACCATTTAGGATTATTTACTATTTTATTGTTATTTTTTTATTTTGTTTATGTCTTGATATGAAATAAAAACATATTTTATATCTTATATGTTAACATTTTTTTAATTTTTACTACAATATAGTTTAATTTCTGCGCGTCACTGCTGGTGGTGGGGGACAGCAGGGTCATGGAGGTGGTGAATTGGGCCAACAGTGGCGATGCTAGTGGCGGGGCGGGCGGGGTGGTGATTGGTCAAGGGCCGACAACGGTTGGCAATTGAGTTGAGGCAACAATGATGGCTACATAATAATGGTGGTTAGTGTTAGCAGATGATGGGTGTGGGGCTAGATTGCATGATACGTGAGGTCAAGTGGCTAAAGGTTTAAATTTTGAAAATAGTAAATCCACTTATAAGTTGTTTTAATTGTTTTTAAAAACAAATTGATTTACTTCAAAAAAAAAAAAAAAATTAAAAGGTATGTTTCTTAAAAACTAAAACAAAAATTGATACCAAAATAAACCCTTAGGAGTTGGTTGGATGGATTCAATTTGATTTGGCTTGATTTTATTTAGTTCTAAATACATTTAGAAGATTTAGCCTAATTTAATATGATATATTTGTTCTAAATTGGTGGATAATTGAAGAAAATATAAAATCTCACAATATTATCAACAAGTTTGGTTTACCATGTTTGTTTTAAATTTAATCTTTAGATTTTGTTTGACTATAATGTTCAACTTCTAGCATTCTAAAATTATATTAAGTTCAATCAGTTTGATTTGGTTGCTTTTGGTTTTATGAAGTTTCAAATTTAAACCAAGCCAAAATAATTTAGTTCGAATAAATGTCAGAAACCTAAACAAAATCAATAAATTTACTTGGTTAATATTTTCAAATTAGCAGAATCTATTGCAAACCCCAGGATGATAGTGCACCCAACTTTATTTCATGTTGTCAGGAGAAAATGACAGACATAAATTTCCTTGCCAATGGAAGTTTAAGGAAGTTAAATCCCATCCTCTCTCCCCATGGGCATGTCCTTCAGCAGTTGCATCCAAAGACCAATTGGGAGCAACTGTTATACCTTCCTACCATCATTTCAAGTATCAACAAAGAAAAAAACTGAACTGAAGAGGTTATTGGAAATCAAAGGAGCTCCGTCAAGTATCAACATGAGAGCCCACTCTCTTCTCTGAATGTCGACATAGGTTGACAAGGCTTTTCTTAAGACGTTCTATTTGAGACCTCTCAAGAAAGATTGTTCGATAATCTAGAGGTTAACATGATTTAGGTTTAACTGGTGGTTAGCATGATTTAGGTTAAACTGAGGGAAGAAAATAGAGAATGATTCAAAGAGTATGAATGATGCTTGCACGTTCACAACATAATAATATTCTATTATGTTGAAGTGCTCCAGTAAGGTAGACTATTGTAGTGCTAAATGTATAAAGAATCACTTGATGGGTTATGTAGGTAACTGAGATAATGTCGGAATGATATGGATAGATTTGGGAACAATGATGCACTAAGGCAGAAGGAGCAGCGGAATTCCCCTCATGAGTGGGCCGCCTATATCCATGGAGAAATTCAATCATGGAGAAGTTCAATTATTCCCTCTGTCCACTCAAATTAGAATACAAGCAAGATTAAAAAGATATCAAGAAAAAAGTTGCCAATAGAAGATAACTACCTTAACGGTTTAGTTGAAAATATAGTCTGTTTCAATTTCACCAATTTCCCACCTCGTGGCGTGCTAAGGGTTCATCCAGATGTTTAAAAGAAAAAAAAGATTCATTTAGATGTTTCCAAAAGGCATTATTAATGTCGAACCTAAACTTGCTATTTTTTAAGAAAAAATGGAGCAAAAACATGCCTAGCCAGAACTCAATAGGTGATTCTAAGAAAGATCCATAGCATTGATAACAATACATGCCTAGCCAGAACTAAAGTTTCAAATATGACGATGTTAAAGTAAGAACAACATCAAGCATGTTAACTATGAAGATAATTGCAAATTTGACAGTTCTTATGAGAGAAATTTTCAGATGGAGAATTTGGAAGTAACCTGGAAAGTGTCGGGGGAAGAAGAGACGCAGCACTACAGCAATAAATGCAATCCATTTTCCAACCTCACCTCTATCAGGAAGAAAATAACTTACTGTTAGAAATTATTAATTAACATAAATAGAAAAGGCAATGTTTACAAGAAAGGCTAAGAAATCACCTCAAAAAAGAAAATATTACAGAGGGAAGACTCAAGAATATGTACGGGACTAGAAGAGCCGTCAGCATATTTGTCTTCCAGTTTGTCCGGTCCAAAATCAACAAATATCTGTAGTTTAAATTTCAGACAAAAAACATAAATATAAATTAATAAACTAATTAGATTCAATTGTAATTATTGCAATAGTAACAGAAGTAGGCATTGGTTAAAAATTTTTTAGGGATTTTTTTACATACAAAACACCTAAAACTATTGAAAATACATATTTAACACCTAAACTTCTATATTTACTAATATACCACATAAAATGTCCCTTTCCTTCTATTCTACCACTTCATTGAAGCGATGAGATACTTGTATTCACTGTGAAAGGATGCCATTGATAGGGAAGATAGTTGCGGATAGATATTTTTGACGGAAGGTTTAAACGGAATGTTAGAATTGACTAAAAGAGGGGTTTTAAGTGTTATATTAGTAAATATAGAAGTTTACGTGTTAAATATGAATTTTCAATAGTTTTAGGTATTATGTATGTAAAAATCCCTAAAATTTATGATGAGCTATAAGTCTGCTGACAGAATCAAAGCTTTACAATGATAATATTGCCTACCTAAACAATTTATGAATTTTAAATATTCTAAGAGCATTTAAAAGATAATTATTGATAAAAGTATAAAACTCTTTATTTTGTTTTCTTTCAACAAAATAGAGCCCAAATTTTCCTCATCAATCATGCAAAGCTTTCGACAGCAGATTATTGCATGGGAAGCAATTGACAAACCAACACATCAAATGGAACTTAGCAAAGAACAATATCTTTGACACGTGAGGTTTATAAGAAAAACAACATATCAATTTAGTATTTATACTGGATTTAATCTTTAAGATTAAAAAGTTACAGCTTCATACGTATTATATCAGTTTGCATTGTCGAGCCAAGAGTAGCATAACCAAAAGGCGATGTTTCAATCTTCCTGCCCTCTGTTCAACCTTATTTAGCATGTAAATAAATTTAAAGCTTGACTGACTGGACAACATTTTAAGCACAATGTGACTAAAATCCAAGTATCAGTGCAAAAAATATGTCATCATCATATATTTAAGCCGAAACCTTGCTATACACTGTTCAATAGCTTATGCATGCTTCTCTATAAATTCAATTATGTTGCACCGATATGGAGACGACTACACGGACACGACACGATGCGGATACGGGACATGTCAATTCTTAAAAATACGGGTACGGCGCGGACATGACATTATAATTTATAAATCATACATAAAAATTAAGAAAACAATCAAAGCATAATATTTAAAATGCCAAAAAAATGAAAGCAATATCATTTGTAGCTTTGTATCTTATAATATCAAAATAAAAATAAGCATTAAATGTATAGTACAACAACAAAAACATATACATAAATTGTCTAGCACATGAAGTTTCAAATATTCAATAGAAGGGATGATAGGATTAGTTTCTTCAGTGGTTTGTCTTTGAACTAAATAAGGTCCCAGGAGAAAAACAAATAAATGAGCATTTACTTTATACAGTGCCAAAAAGAAGCTACAAAAAGGTTCAAAAGGAAATTTTATAACAGCATTTAATAAAGAAAACACCCTATTATGCCCAGCTAAAGAGAAAAAATTAAGTAGGTTGATTTTTTTTTTTTTTTTGAAACAGAATTCAACTTCATGCTCAGCTTACCCAGCATAACAATATTAACTAGCGAGCTTTCAAGCAGTAGACATCCCACAAAATGACCATGCCAGTTAAGATCTAATTGTCACTGTATGTTAGGGAAATTGCTATGAGGAAAGTTATAAATTGCTTTGCATTCCACTTTAGAGGGCGGATTTGTGCATTAACAAGTAGCCATTCACATGATCATATGCATTCATGGCAATGCAGAGGAGACTTCAACTCATGGGACACTTACAATCTCAATTTCCAAAAGCCAGATTTCTTATTAGACGAAGGTAAAACCAAAAGGGTGCAACATTGACAATTTTTCTTTCGCTTATATCATGTTCAGCCACAGTATTCGATTGTTGGTGGAATTGACAGAATTATGGCAACGAAGATTACTGCCACACCGTCCGATTCGGGGGGAGGCGTGGTGTGGTGTGGGGAGAGCACTTACCTTGAACCATAGATTTAAAGGGGTTTTGGTATAACATGACAGCTTGACCTTTAAATATATATTGTTTTGCTTTTAGGTAATTATTTTTTCCTTCTATCACATCAAATCCTGATTCCGCCTCTAGAACCGAACATGTAACTATAATCACAAAATAGCAATTCATGTTCTACCGCAATTTGCAATCATAATTTCTTAGACGAATGCCGGCTTCTGCTCGAAACAACAGCTCATACTCGAGTTAATACCTCCGCCATCGAAAAATCTCGTGTGATTATACAGCTGAGACGAATCCAACGAACGAAAAGTGGTGAAAAAAAATCTAGAAATAGAAGGAAGAATCAGAGCCTCACATCGCGGCGAAGGATGCCAAGAACTTGAGAAAGTAGGTTCCGAAGCCGAGGCTGCTTCCAAGCACGAAGGCATGGTTGGCGAGGTTCTTCGCCGCTGCACCGAGCTCCCGTAGATCAGAATTGATGAGATCGTCGCTCAACTGATCCGTCTTCATCGCTAGGAACCCTAATTTTCCCATCTCAACAGGCTCACAGTTTTCTCACTAGCAAGGCAGAGAAATGATTTATCGGCTCCTTCATGTTCGCGGTGGTTCCACGTATTTAAAAGCAGAGAGACCCGTTCTCTCTCTTATTTACCATTTTGTTTTTTAATTAATTTATTTTAAATGCTGATTACGAAGGCATAACTATGACTATTAATTAATTAAGAGAATTTATCTTAATTAGCCAAATGTCCCAAAAAAAAAAAAATTAGCGAAATACACCCATTTATTACTAATTCATTTGGGGAAGTATAGTTTTTGAGAGAGTGTGGGGATAAATTATTTTGTGCTAAGTTCAGCCTGAGACCAATCAAAATTTGTTATATCATTTTTTTTTGCTCAGTATCAATGCTGGATACCGCTAGATATCGGGTGACGTGACGTGTTCTGATCGGCCTCTGGACCGTCTGGTGCTGGCACAAAATAATTTCTCCAGTGTGGGGGTATTATAAACATATATCTTCCCTTTTTTTGGATATTTGAATCAATTACGATAAATTCACACACACATCACATGTGCAAGACTCAAATTCAAAACCTCGTAATTGATAATGAGAGCTCCCAACAACTACTAATTTTGTTTCTTGTCTTAACCATAAAAAGTTTCTGATAAAAAATGCTCATAAATTCAAATAAATTTATTTTCATTTTCATGAATGAGTTTTCAAAAGAGTAAATTCTTAAGATTTATTATACTTAAAGGCTACACATAATACTCTTACATAAGGATTCTATTTGTATTTCAATTAACTATAAGATAATACCATGTGTTGATTTGTTGACATAATTTTTTTGAAACTGCTTCTTAAAATAGTTTTTTAGTAAAAAATTAAAATATTTATACTAAAAATCTGCTTTAAATAAGAATAAAAAATCATTCCTAATAAAGTCTTAGACTTAGGCTTCGTTTGAAACGGCTTTCTTCTGTTTCTTAAAGCGACTTTTTTAGTACAAAAAATAAAATTTTCGTACTAAAAAGCTGCTTTAAGAAGCATGAAGAAAGCCGTCCTAAAAAAAGCCTTAGTTTGGGGCAGCTTTCTTATTGCTTCTTAAAACAACTTTTTAATAAAAAGTAAAATTTTTAAAACTAAAAAAATGTTTTAATAAGCAATAAAAAAGCTATCACAAATGATACTTTAAGCATAGATCAAAAGGGAGTCACATTTGATTAGTAGCTATTGAGGATATTAATATTGAAAAGAAAAAGGAAAAAAAAAAACTTGTATTTTAAAATATTAAATAAAATTTGAATCATCATAATAGTTCAAACTCTAGAGTCTAGATTAGATCGCCATGCATGGAAGACACGTAGCCCCAGCTTTGTTTTTTTTTCGCTGTAGCGGTAAAGATAAGAACTCTAATATATATTGTTTTTAACATAAGGCAATGGGTTGACAACTGTTCTTATATTTTTATGCTTATTAGCCAATTTTTTTGCTAATAAAAGAATGTGGGGGTTTATCTTATAGGTCGTCGCACAGATCAGAACTTTGTCGATATTCTTATCGGCAAAGGAAAATGAGACAAGATGTGAATTATCCAAAATTTAAATAATTTATAAATAATGACGCGGACGTAGGCTACGTTGGCCACGACGTTGTATGTACCAGCTGTGGTTGACAGGTCTTTCATGGCCAGTTCAGTGATGGGCCTCGGCTCTTCATATTTCAAGTTTAGACTATATATATATATATAAATAATAATAATAATAATAATAATAATATGTTCTAATGTTTATAATTTCTGAAATCAAAATTATTAAGGTAACACAACTCTCCTTGGCCTATTGGTTGAGAGCTTAGGCTTCCAACTAAGAGGTTTAGGGTTCGAGTGATCTATGTGTATGCGTTGTGTGTGTGAGTTTGCCTTAAATGGCCTAAATGTCCCAAAAAAAAATTATTAAGGTATTTAATTGATGTTTATTATGCCACTTGGGGTGGTGCAATTTAGATATTTTTTAAGGGATTGTTTGGTTGGAGGAAAAATGAATGCAGTGTAAAATGATGCATTATTTTTTTTCTATTTAAATGGTTGTTTGGTTAGATAGGATCTGAAGTAAAGTAAAATTCTAATGTATTAGAAACTCAATGATGTAGATCATTTTAAGTGTAAATGAAACCCGCTCGATTTGAGCAAAAAAGGAATTCACGTTGGCGTGAGAGAGAAACCAGTGTTTTGGAGCAGGGAAGTGACGAACATGTTTGTTGAGGATGAATAGATGGATGGTGTGACACCTCCAAATTCAACATCTAGATTGACTTGTTTTGACCTGATTGGAAAAAAACAACATTATGATGAAAAAATATGCGTATGTGATTTACTTTGGGATTTTGTATGTGTCATGTAAAATTCTAGTGCCTATGAGGCATGTTTTGATGGATATAAGCCATATTTTGACACCTATGAGAATGTTCTGATGTTATAAGCATAAAAGGAAGTTATAAGGGTCAGAATCTTTTGAAATTATGTTCGGATCCTGGAAAATAAAAAAAAACTAAAATGAAAATGATATGAACTATTGTGTGATATGAATTTCAATTTATTTAATTGCTCAATTTTAATGTTTAAATATTTGGATAACTGCTAAACTTTTATTAATGCATATTAATTTATTATACTACATTTAACTGCTTTTAAATATTCAGCAAAATACTTCATAAATAAATTTGAAATTTTAGATTGATTTGTCTGATCTATTGAACTGTTGTAGCTCAAAAAGATTTTGCTTCAAGTTTTTCAGGATTTGGGAAAAGAAATGAGCTTATTGATTAGTAGTCAGGACTAATCAGTGTTGACAGGTATTGATTTTGTATAGTCATAGTTAATTTATCATGCAGTTTTGTAGTTTCTATTTGTAGCCAGGGGCGGAACCCCATGGCTGTCAGGAGGGGGCAATTGCCCCCCCTCAAAAATTAATTATATGATTTTTTTAGGTAATTTACCCATTTTTATTTATTTTTTAGTCTTTATTACAAGATTTTTTAGGCAATTGCCCCCCCTAAAAATTTAAAAATACTATGGTCTTTAGGTAATTGCCCCCAACAGGTTGAACCCTGTCAGGGGACACTGCCCCCTTTGACCCCCGACATATATGTCTTATAAGTTTGCCCCCCCCCCCCCCCCTAAAAATTAGGGCTGGTTCCGCCCCTGTTTGTAGCCATATACTATAACGTAGATTCATTTTGATGAAATCAAAGAAATTTTGTGAATGAGTATTTACAATGTTATGGATATTTTAGTAGCTCTCTAATTTTTTATTTATTTAAAATGAATATTGAAAGAAAATTTAAAACATTCCAAAACTAGATCTTAGGATTCACTTATAACAGCTCAACACGATAGGACTTATTACGATCGGGTTGAGTTGCGATAGATGGTAATGTTGCTTCAACTGGAATTGATGACAAAACAAAATCTTGAAGAAGTTCGGGACTTCTTGCGTGAACAGTCTATTGATGCAAACATGCAGGTTTGTGATCCGAACTCAAGCATTATATGTGGGAATTTTGATTTGTCTTTGAGCAATTGTGATGGTCGGATAAAAATTCTGGGAAGAATGTGAATGTGAATGCTAAAGAAGCAAGCATATGTGTAGAATTTCTCATTTTGGCCATACAAAACGATATGGCTACAAGTTTTTCATGCCAAGTGTTTGTTGGAATGCCCTAGGAGTGCCCCTCCAGCTCAGATCTTTCATGCTGACCCTCTAGCATATGTCATTGGACACAATTTTTTTTTTAAATATCATACAATTACACTAATTTTACTTTACACTGCATACACCTAACAAAGTAGAAAAATAGTTCCCCCGCATTTACTTTACAAACAACCAAACAACCTAAAATATTTACTCTATACTGTATTTACTTTACATTGAATTCACTTTACAACCAACCAAACACCCCTAAAAATAAAATAAAATAATTATTAGTTTAGAAATTATTGAGTGATGAAAATTTTATAATGATAGAGCGAAAGTTCTTTATTTTAGAGCTCGAAAAAACTTCCGCACATATAAATACGATAAGTAAATTTTGAATTTATTTGTTCATAATACATGAAATTAGAGAAATATACCCACTGTTTCACTTCTAGGGGAATATGATCGAAAAATTTTTGAGAAGCAAAATACCTGCTCTAGACAGTGGATTGTTTTTTAAGTACACCATATCAAATTTGATCGAATAATATTCAAACAATATTCGATCATCATTGAAATTTTATAACGATAGAGTGAAAGTTCTTTTTTTTTTAGAGCTAAAAAAAACATCTGCATATATAAATAAGTGAAAGTTGAGTTTACATATTCATAATAGTTGAAATTATAGAAATGAACTCCATGTTTCATTTATGAGTGAAATATGTCTGAAAGATTTTTGAGGAATAAAATACATGCTCTAAACATTGGACTATTTTTTTTTAAGTACACCATAATTAAATTTGATAGAATCGAATTCAAACAACATTCGATCAAGGTTGAGACAATATGCAATAAGTACATTCAAATTATGATAGAACATTCATCAAAATTTAATTTAAAAATAATTAGTCTTATTAAAAAAAAAACTTTGATAAACCCGAGTAAAATATTATTCAAAAAATTTATAGAATAGTTAAAAACATCATGTTCAAATAAGGTTTATTCAATTTTCGACATAATACAACGTATTCAGAGAGTAATCACAACATATATATAATGCATCAAATTAAACTATAACATGGGTTGCTTAACGATCGATTAAGGTACAAATTGGTTCTGATAGGATAGACACAACAAAGAGCTATTGCAATATATATAACATAATAAATCTAGTCACAATACAACCAAGTATTTTATATAACTCATGAAAATAGCAAGTAGTATATCATTGTACACACACTTAGTAGTGTTATTTTAAGAATTATATTTGATCCATAAAAGAAAAAAACTATGTAGGTGATGGACATTTGGTCTTTTAATTAACTCGATTATAGCTTCTAACGATATATCAACTACATCTATGTTTTGATAATATCCTTCTCTTCGTTTAAAAGTCTTCTATTTTTCTTGGGGCTGTCACTCATAGGCTTCACTAAAAGAGGTAATACGACAACTATCATTATTTTATCTAGAATCTCCCAGGTGCATTCCTTTTGAACTGGATATATATTTTTAGGATATGTAGTTAATCATGGTATTGTGATATCAAACATGTGTAATCATCTCTAAGAATCGTTATTGACATTTGGAGAAGATTTCAAAAGGTTTGGAGCTAGTTTAGAGTTTAAATAAAAAAATCTTGAATTAACCCAATTAATTAAATCAATTAAAAAGATTAAACTTGTAAAAAAAATCATAAATAATTCTACGAAAAATCTAAATGGTACAAACACAAAAATATTGAATTCTAAATTAAATCTAACATTTTTTTAAAAAATAGAAACATTTAAAATCTCAAGTAAATCAAAATGTCAAACTTAAAGTCTACTAAATCATTAAAAAATAAGGGAATTTGATAAAACCTAAACAATTCAATAATTAATAAACTCAATCAATCCAAACTAATGAAAAACAATAAATAATGATCAAACTGATTCGTGCCCGATCAAGATGATTTTGTGATGAGGTATCAAAAATAGAAACATTTAAAATCTCAAGTAAATCAAAATGTCAAACTTAAAGTCTACTAAATCATTAAAAAATAAGGGAATTTGATAAAACCTAAACAATTCAATAATTAATAAACTCAATCAATCCAAACTAATGAAAAACAATAAATAATGATCAAACTAAATAACCAAGATAATTGCTGGATAACTCTAGCTTACAAGGCTATTGAATTATTCCCAAAGATGATGAAATAAACTTCATAATCTTGGTTGAACAAAGGCAATTTCCATTCAATTTAAATAATGAAATCAATAATTCAATAATAAATTTTATTAATAAAGTTTGTACACTGGAATGTCTCGAGCTACGAGGATACATGTCCTAAGGAGGCTTTGATCCTCATGCCATTGTAATAACGCCACGAACAGATTGACATAAAAATTGATTAAAAATTAAAGAGAAATAAAAAATCCCAAATAATTTTCATAAAATTATAAAAAACAGTAAACTAATGAATATTTCAATTAGCAACTCTTTTTTCAACACAAAATTAAATAACTCTCCTTAATTGAACAAAAACTTTAAAAAATCATAAAAAATCAAATAAAAAATAGAAAAATATGAAATAAATTTATATGAACTCCTATGATAATCATAAACAAAAGTTTATATTAATTAAAAGCAAAATTAAAATAAAAATAATTTCTCTTTCATAATCCTTTAAAGGCTTAAGTAAAATACTAAAACATTAAAACTCAAACTAAAACTAAACGATCGTAGCTTTAATCAAACATAATATAGGTGCTAGAAAACTTCAAATAATAAAAAATCTTGTACATATCCAAACCACCTAACTTATAGACACACTGTAGATGATTTGTTAGGATAACTGACTCTTACCTTAGGCTGAACAGGTAGTATGTTTTGTTGTGACACAGATACCTTTACTTAGAGGATATTATTAGTATGTTTGTTTAATTTTTGCACTCTAGATGTTAGACCATGCATAATTATTTTTCCACTGGTGCACTTAATTTATTAAATTGTATACACTTGCATTGCACCCATGCATATATTGCATTTATGGTTACATCATATTTTATATTATGAAAAAAAGAGCAAAGTAAAATGAATATTGGCTTGCTTGTAAAAATAAAAAGTCAAGTAGAATGTACCTAGATGATCTAGTATTTCATTGACCTACTTGCGTTGAATGTAAAAGCTTGTGACCATTTTGTCCTATGGATAGGACGATAGCAACATTTGCATCCTAACCCCCATGAGTATTCGCCTTTTGGAGGCCCATAGCCTAATATTGAACATAATAATTAGGGGTGTCAATATTTGACACGACCCGAAAATCCGACTCGAAGCCGACCCAAAAATAACGGATTCGTGTTCAGCAAATCAACCCGAAAACCAGACTCAAAGCCGACTTGAAATTGACACCCTTAAACATAATGGAGTACCTTTCATTCTACAAATGATGAATCATGGTTCCAAAGAATTGCAATTCTAGACATTTGAAGAACTAATTAGAGTGAATCTCTCAACATTAATAGTAGGGTCAATATCTATATGTGAGAAGTATAAAGTCTCGCTGCATATATGATAAGAGCTGACATTATATAATGATCAAATAATGTTCAAATTTTATTCAAATATTACTTATTTGATCCTTATTCCACATAAGATTAACCTATTTAAATAATATTTGAATATTATTCAAACCTTGATTGAATCATATTCCAATCATATTCAAATCTTGTTAAATCATCTTCAAATTATGATCAAATCTTGCTCATCCATATCCAAACCTTATTCCAATCATATTTAAACCATATCAAATCATATTCAAATCTTCTTCCAACATTATTTCAAACTTCATTCTAACCATATTTGACCTATCCTCAAATATTATTCGAATCTTATTAAAACCATCAATAATTTTTTGTATATTTTATTTTTTAAACGCACAGCTTAGGCTTCGATATATTCAATAGGTGAATTATTTGATCCAACGAACAGAATGCAAATATTATTAGGCAGCAAAATTCAACCACAGAGAGAACATAAAGCCAAAGATTTCATCTTTTCACTATTTCAAATCCTACTAGCTCTGTTCCTCAACGGATCTCTTCGGCGCCGCCTCTCGTGAATCAAAAACCTGCAACCTTGACTTGCACCCCAGCTTCCTCCACCCCCACCCTCCTGCCGGCGGCGGTCTCCGCCGCCGCTGCCACCGTCCGCCGGCCTCCCCGCTTCGATCAATCCTCTCAATCGCCCGACGCATACTGGAGCACTCTCGTTCCAGATCCTGCACCCTGTTCTTCATGCTATCCATGCCCAGCCTCAGGAGCTGGTTCTCGTGCGCCGCCACTCGCCACCTCCCTCCCTCGGTGGAGGGCGGCGGCGGCGGCGCTGTCGGTTGATCTTCGTCCTCCGCCGTCAAGATTGTCCCGGCAATCGCCTGCCGCAACTGTAGCTGCTCGAAGAAGAGCACCTGAACCACCGCCCGCAGTGGGAGCCTCTCGTTCTGCGCGGCATGCGTGCATGCTTCGAGGGTCAGCTTTCGGAAGTTCATTACGCCGCATACCTTCTCCTTCTCAGACTCCGTCAGTGCTGGGTGTGCCTGTTCCATTGAAATTACTCGTCAGATAAAATTATAGCATTATTTAATAATTACTATATAAATCTAAATTGACTAAACCAATGAGACATTAAGGGATTAAGTGTCAAGTCAGGTTTTGAGTCAAGCTCGGATGAAATTATTCAGTATGATCATCGAACATCATTCGGAGGCCAATCTGGACGCGCTACATCACTCTTTAACTGTAAACCAACACGGCCTACGGGTGGTATTGCTCATCCCGATTCACTTTCGGACTGTCCGGTGACTGCTCCAAACTCAGGGCTATAAATTTATGCAAGCCTTAACTAAACTTAATAGCTCATGAAGTACATTTAAAAAATATTAATATTAAGTATACATTAAATATATTAATATTTAATTTTAATGGTTAAATTCGAACATTTTAATCATTAAATTTATTAAAATAACTAGCTAATGATTTATTAATTAATAAATTATTAGTTATTATAATCATTTATTAAAATATACTTCCTCTTCTTCTTATACTCAAATTCTCAAAATCATGAAAAAAACAAGTTGTCATATTAAAAAAAAAAAAAAAAAGTTGTCACATGAGCTCACAGGGGAAGCCATTGATAGAGTGTGAAGGAGAAAAGCGAGTTGTGAAGTAAGCACACTAGATGAAGGTATCAATAAAAAAAATAAAAAATAAAAACAACAACAACAACATCAAGCTTTTATCCCACTACGTGGGGTCGGCTACATGAATCTTTTTTCTCCATTGTGTCATATTAAAAGTCAAATTCTCATTTAAATCTAATAAATAAAGGCCATTTCTAATATTTTCTAACCAAGTCTTTTTAAGTCTACCCCTACTTTTCTTAACATAAGTCAAATCTAATTAGTACTCATACTACTCGTCGTCACCAATACTGGGTCTCGGTGTCATCGGTTATTATTGATATGATGCAATTGTGTCATGCGGTATAAGGCAGATCGTCCATTTTTAATGTGACCAAACCATTCTAAGGCTGACTCTCATAATTTTTCTTATATCTGGAAGCTACTCCCAACCTTTTTCACGTATAATGCTCATTTCTTGTATCCTATCTCTAAGGGTAAAGCCACTCATTGTTGAATTTCCCACCTGAGCATCTACCTCCATCTCCTGCCACAGTACTTAACTTAGTATATGCTTTCCTTTAATGGCCAACCATTCGACTCATAAGTCATTGCAAGCCTCACTTACCATCTTATAGAATTTTTCCTTAAGTTTAGGGGTACACATTTCTATCACATAACACAGCCGTGCATTCCTCCACTTCAACCATCCAACTTGGAATTCTGCTATAGTTATTTCTCCATCTATTTCACCATCACCTCTGAACACAATCCAAGAATATCTAAAATATGTAGTTTTTTTTTCTCTTATTTAATGACTTGATCCCAAAGCACAATCTCCCTACAGATCTGATTACTACTAAATTTACACCTCATATATTCTTTTAGATCTACTCAAGCGAAAACCTTGTAGACTCCTAAAGGTCTGACCTCCATATATTAAGTTTTACCTTCAACTCCCTTCTCTAGTCTTATCAACAAAAAGAAATTATTCTCAGCAAAAAGCATACACCTAAGGTACATCCTCTTAATAAAATAAAAAAATAAAAAAGGTACAATTAAGATGTATAACATATATGAGGGAAGAGGGAAGAGGGAGGAAAGCTTGAAAGAGGGCTCATTAAGGGAGACATTTAATATATATTAGGCAAGTGAAGACAAGGTGTTCATTGAGCAAGAGCTTGCGTGGAGAAGAAAATCCATAGATTTAGGTTTCGTTTTGGGGCTGCTTTTGCTCTTTTTAAAATAATGTTTCAGTTACAATAAAATTTTAATTTTTATATCACAAAATATTAGGAGGAAGGAAACCGTTCCCAAACGAGGCCTTAAGCTAAATCCACCAATAGGAAGATTTAGTTAAAATCTTGAAAAACCAAGCGAAAAAATGAGATTTAAGATGTAGTAGAATTTAAGAGTTGTATTTTTTATCATTTTGCATAGGATTTAAGGTTAAATCAATATAAATCCTCACCAAATCTTTTCACAACAAAACTCTCAAATCTAAAAAATATTTGACATAATAGATAAAAATTAAGTCCTAATTAAAACTATTTTCATAAAATTTTAAGACTTAGATATTTAAACAAAATGCAGATAATTCAAGGTGAGAATAAGTGAAAACCTCTTTACTCATATTCTATTAAGGATTAGAGCGTGCAATGAAGTCAATGCCGACTCACGATCGATTCGTAGCTCGATCGATAACAGGCTCGACGAGTTTAGCTTATCGACTCCACGAACGTCTGAACTCGAAAACGATTTTTGAGCTTCGACATCTTAGTCTGAGCTCGAACAAAGCAGTGTTCGACTCGTGAACTCTAGAGGTGGACTGGACGCGGCGCGGTCGCGAGCAGGAAAATGCAATCACAGCGGGAAGTATTGCAAGCTCGACCGTCACGGACATGGACGACGCTTCAGTTCTCAGTCGCAAGCTCGACGACGAGATAGGCCGCTTTGATGACGACGGTCGGCATGCGGGACCGAGGCAGACGATGGTAAGAAAGCTGTGACGATGCGGACAAGATAGCGATACGAAACGAACGGATGCGGAAACTTTATTTAATCATAATATCTATGGTCTAGATGGGTCCAGATGTTTGTCAGTTGTCACCAGAGAGAGGATGGAGAGGTCGTCAGATCAAGTGAATCAATGGTAAAGATTATTGTATGCCATTTAACTGTAGCTTTAGTTACTTTTATAAGTTTATTACAGGAAGGAATATCAAAAATTAGATTTATGAAATATTTTAAAATTAATTTTCAAATTAAAAAAAAAACTTAAGTTGAACTAAAAACTGTCCATGAGCCTTAAGGCCATTACTAGACCTGAATAGAAGATGATCATTTATAGAAGTTTAATCAAATTTAAATCTTAAAATTTAGGAAATTTATAAGATTCTAATACTTTATACTAGTGTTTTAAAATCTGTTAGTTCCGTTCACATGCAACCTCTATGTGGTACAAGAAACCTCTGCTAATACTAACGGAAAAAACGAATCCGAACGTTAAGAACGTCACGTCCAACAGTTAAGTTTTTTTGAACAATCTGGTTCTACTTTCTTCTACAATATTTTTAATAATTTTTAAATAAAAAAACTTTAAATATTAGATTTAAATATTTCTATATTAATTTAAATATCCTGAATGCTTAATTTTAATTTAAAAATTCCAACCAAGCAATTTATAAAAGTTTCATCTTTTTACATGATGTAATATACTCTTTCAAGCTCAAAAGTCAGATAATAAAATTAAAAACATTACCATAAAAAATCTCTCCAAGTGATGTGAGACTAAAAAAACTAAACTCTATGTCTTTTCTTAACTTTTAAGTTTACAACATACACTATCCATTTTTAAGAAATAGATTTTTAAATAATCTTTTTTATGATGTAAATAATATTATTTTTAATTAATAATATCAAATAAATTATATTCTTCATTTATTTTTTATATATTATAAATATTAATATAATGATTTATTTATAATAAATGATCTAATCTAATCTCAATAATTTATAAATGTAAAAAATAATATAGAATTTTAATCATATAATAATATAAATTATATATAAATATATAACATAAATTAAAAATAATTTATATTAAACTTATTAATTAATTTGTAAGTTAATTTTTTGTTAAGTTTAAATTAAAATTATAAATTGAATATTTTTAAATTTAAAATTATATAAGATATTAGTAATGTGTGAATTTAATTTATTTTTTTAATAAAAAATTTCTATTATTATATGATTTTTATATTATCTAAATTTTATTTATTATGTCATACGGTTGGAACTGCCCCCTACCAATTCATTATCCGGTCTGGTTTTCACAATACTACTTATAACCATACAATCCCTTAAATAAAAGATTTAGAAAATCATATTAAAAACTCATTTGATTGCTTTGTAAAAAAAACTTTTTTATTGGGGCATTTAGATTAATTAAGACAAATTTATGCATACATCACATACACAAGGCTCGAATTCAAAACTTTTCAGTTGGTAGCCAAAGCTCTCAACCAACAGACTAAAAATAATAGCGTTATTTTTTTTTTTTTTTGAATTGTAAACTCATTAAATATTTTAGTTATTTTTTCAGAATTTGATAGTATTTTACCCACAAAACAATTAAAAATTAAATCTTATCTTCTAAAATATGATTTATCTTAAAGCAATCAAATGAGTCCTAATAATAGTAGTTAGGATGAAGAGGTTGTTTAGTTGCTAATAGGATACAAAAATTAAATCAAATATAATTTAATAAATCTTTCAAATTAGCATTAACTTAAATTATTAATATTTTGAGTTGAGGTCCGGAAATATTTAAAAGTACATAAAAGAGTTATTTAAAGATGTCTAACATTCATACTAAAAAATCCATCTACCTAATATTTAATAATATAACTTCCCATTTACTCTCTCACTGTAATTTTTCTTTTTTGAAATCCTCAGTAAAAGATGAAGAGATGAGGAAGTCACAAAGAGATTTAACTAAGAAAAGGGCTTTGAAGAAACCATGTGAAGATCACTATAGGATCTCATTATGGGCAGGATTCAACAAAGAAGTGAGGGAGTCGTGATAAGGTATGAGAAACTGGTGTTAAAATGGGGAAATTATTCTGTGCAGTAATCGAGTCGTTTATAGGCTAATTAGAATGTGTCACATCACCCGGTACACAGTGATACACAACACTGATATACAACAAAAAAAATGACTTGGCGCGTCCAAATTTACCTCAGAACGGCATCTGATAACCGCACATAATAATTTCCCCTTAGAAGGCCTTCAATGGCGCAAATATCGTGTGACCGGTTGTTGATAAAAAGCATGAGGAAAGCTGATATTTTTAATGTTATTTAAAATATGAAATGTTATGCAAATAAAAGATGTTGGATGTTAAATATGTATATGTGGATAATGGTTAATATGATGTTGATTTAAAAATTTTAATTAAATTAAAAAAAAATTAAAATCTATTTGTAGCCCAAAATTTATTAAATCCTATACTCCTAAATTGAAGCAGAAAGGCCAAAAGAGTCGTGAAAGAACTCATTTCTGCCTGTAGCGTACCTTTAGATAGACATCGACGGCGCGGTACAGGCCATCGTCGTAAACCCGAGAATGGTCGGGCAGAGCAAGCGCAATGTCGCAGAACTTATCAACCCGAAGGTTAGCATCCGAGGCCACCTCCGCCAGGTAGCCGTCCACCAGCCTCCCCACCGTCAGGAACGGATCGCCGTTTCCAGCCGGCGATCTCTCTTCGTTCTCCGACACATTCTCGGCTGTAATCGCAGAAGACGCCTCTTCAATGAAGTATCGAAGAACCCGTTCCACCGCCTCCACGTCGTACAGCGTCTCTACGAGGTAAGAATAGCTCGGCATCAAGAGATCGTCGAGCGTCGCCTGCTCGAGCTGCGCGGCGATCTTTTTCTCCAATGCCGTTCTAAGCGACTCCGGCGCGTGAAGGATGTTCGCGGTGCGAAGTAAGCCGAAGAGAAACTGGGCGTTGATGAAAACGGAGCTTCTCGCGGGAGAGAGATTGGTGATTATTGTTTCAAGTAGATCTAACTGCGCTGGCTCGGCCGGAGGCGGCGCCGTTTTGAGATTCCGTTTGGATCGCGAGAGCCCGGGGATGGTTCTATTGGCATATGAGACAAGAGACCCCTCTATGAGCTCCGTGCTAGGGTTTCTCTCCTTCATCGCGGATATCACACGCTTGTAGAAAGGTAGATTCAAAATCGTGAGGTCTTCCATCCAGGTAGCCGAGCGGATCCCATTTTTGTGGCGATCTGAAACCGGCCAGCTGAAGAGAGAGCTTACCTCGGTGGCACAGGCGCCAGTGACTATGATGTCGATGCATCGCTGCGCGATGCCGAGATCTTCCGCGAGAGGAAGCAGAGTCTCGCAGGTCTTGAGGACTTTCACGGATTGGGAGAGGCTACGGAAGACGGATTGAGTGAGGAATAGCTCCGTACGACTAACGAGGTTATCCTCGGCGAAATCTTCAGTCATCTCGAGGTATTCGGCAGCGCATCGGAGAGGGGCAACGGTGGTTGAGGAGACATCGATCCTGACACCGTAGCAGAACTTGGCCGCAGCTTCGAAGGTTGCCGATACGCCGGGGAAGTCATGGAGCGAGATCCGACGGATGTCGCTTTCATCTATCTCTCCGTCTTCCTCCTCGTGCTCCGGTTCCGATAGCAGTTCGTGGAGTTTGCGGCTCTTCAACATCAACGGGAACTGACGAAATGAGCTTGATATCAGAGGTTGGAAACAAAAGGGGCAAAAAAAGGATATTAGGGTTTCGGATTCGTGCCGACCTTGTGGAGATGGAAGCTCATGCCATCAACTTCGACGACAACATCGCTAGGCAAGCCGGTGGTGCAGAACCTGGAAGAAGAGGATGAACAGATTTCTCAAGTCGACGCTGAGAGGAAGAGGAAGAAGGTGAAAATGATCGATGAGCTTACCATGCTTGACTTCCTGTAACGCACTTCTCGCCCGCCATTCCTCGACTTCTTCTTCCCTTTTAAGGTTCCGCTTTAGTTTTTTTCTCGATTTGGTCCATTTTTGCACCACCGGAGAGTATTGATGCCCGGGCGGTGGACGGGCGACAGGAGGGATTTGAGCAATTTCTGCTCTTAAAAGCCGATTTTTTTTTGCCCACTTTTTTTTTTTTAATTAACTATTCACGCTGAAAAAGTCGAAATGGTCCTTAATAAAAAATAATATTTTAAGGTATTAGTTATTACGCTATGATTAATTAGGATTGCAAACCAGTAGTCCAGCTCGGACTAGGTTTAACTCAGGAGTCGGATCCAGAGTTTGAATTCGAGCTCGAACTCGCGTCAAGTTCAAAAGGAAAGTTGAAGCTCAACTCGCCACTTAAAACAAGCTCGTCTAGCGACTCAATTACACGACTTGCACCAAACAGCAGCTTGCGGACATGATTCGCACGCTGTTCGCACATGCTTATGCCAGCTTTCGATTTCGCATTTGTGTCTCGAACAGCGGTTCGCACGTGCTTCAACCTTTACCTGTCTGAGCCAGCCCCTTGTCATTCTGCCTTTCGTCTTCCTCATTTGATTTTGCGGTTCCTTTTCAGCACTCAGTCAATAGACGAGTAATCGAGTGAAGCCTTTCACAGTTCAAACTCAAGCTTGAAATTCTGCTCGAGTTCAAGCTCGAAACTCAATAAGCTCGACTTGCAACCTCGTTAACGAGTTGAGCTCGAGCCAGCTCACGAGTCGATTTGGCTTGTGACCCATAGAATTAATTCTTTAAAAGAATATCATTAATAGTAAATACTGTATTCATAATAAAACTATCCCTCTAATATTTTGTTCTTTACAAAGTACAAGAGCTTGTAGCTATCGGGCATTGGAAAACTTTATTTTTTTTAATGAAATAAATTTATTTAAATTTTGTATGTTATATTTTTTTTAGTGGGTCAATGGCAGAAATAGTCATAGTTAAAAAATGGCCGTTAATTAATTTTTATCATAATTTTGGGCTTCAATATCTGTGGAAAAAGCAAAAAAGTTCCTATATATCGTGTGAATGATAAAGCAAACCTTTTATCGGGGAAGATTTCCTGTTGAAAAGCAAACTTTTGGAAATATTCATTACAACAAGCGAGGCCTGAAACTGGAAAAGTTATTAGGTCCGGATAAAAAAATGAAAATTTGGACGAATGCGGAGCGATACCGAGTGCTATACCGAGTAGAGTATCGAGCGTCCAAGTGACATGGCGCTTTGTTATTGGTCTCTGAACGCGTTCGGTGTCCGGACACAATAATTACTCTTGAAACTGAATTATACTTGCACCGTTGCGGACCGTTATTTTTTTCTTGTTATACTCCATCTACACTTAATGCCAAGGGGCTATATTATTATTATTATTTTGAAGTAAAGTAAATAATGGTGGTTAGAGATAGCGACGGTGCTGGTTGGCATCAACCGACGATGGTGTCCAAAAGTGAAGGCCAGATGTTACGATGGCGGCGGGCGGAGGTGGCTAGCAAGGGGTGGAAATCCCCTTGAGTTTACGGTTTATTTGGAAACCGCCTAGATCAGAAAAAATTTAAATACACTAAAAATTAATTAGAATTTGATACAATGCATTTACTTTATCTTGAATTTATTTTTCGTCCAACCAAAAATCCAAATTATCAAAAAACCTGAATTTGGATTACTCTACATCCTAAAAGTAGCAAACCAAACAGTCAAGCGCAATGTTTATACTCAACTTTCCCTTTTATCTGAGATGTGGAGCAAATTTTTTTTAAAATAGATATATAGAAATTAATTAAATTATATATATATATATATATATATATATATACCATAAATCACTCTCACTCAGTTATTTATTTCATTTAATTTCCAATTACTTCAATTACAATTTCAGCCAGAATAAAAGCTTCATTTGTAACAGCTTTAGCATTATTTTATAAAACAGTTTTTTAGTACAATTTTTTTTAA